>NW_015389413.1:48794-53075 GCF_001527695.2 Protobothrops mucrosquamatus | reverse complement strand
GCCCTCCAAGAGGAATGAAAAAAGGCAGCAATGGCTGGAGGTGAGGCACGGAGGAGGGAAGGAGATGGAGAGTGGAAGGATTCTTATGTGCTTTTGTGACTTTGAAGTTCTGAGATTTGTGCAATGAGGGCTTTGTATTCTTAAGGAGTGTATGGCAATTTCTATTTGGCTGATGTCTCATGTTAGCTTCTATTGCTCTGCTGTTGTTAGCTGTAAGTTTTGCTGCAAGGGATTTTGAAGTATTTTTCTCCTGAATGGATTTTGCCTGTAGCATTCCTTTACTTATGAATGGAGCCATTTGGGGAGGTTGCCTTAGCCAGCAGCCAGTACTTACATTTTTTTTACATTTTGTTTTCTTCCTAAAGTGCCGGCTGCGCTCCTTAACTTTCCTTTCTAGCCAGTAGCTAATTCTTAAAGGGGAATGTGCCTTTTTAAGCTAGTTCCCTCAGTAGCTTGTCTTTTCTGTCTCTGGAGGCCTTTCCTTGTTTGATCAATATATGGAAGAGGGAAAATATGGGGGGGGGGGGTGTTTCAAATTCTTCCTTCAGAAGGAGGTGGGCATGAGAAAGAGGGAGGCAGGGAAGGAGGGAGGGAGGGAGGGAAGTCCGGCCTTAGCACTTGGCCACCAGCAGCCCTGCCATTGACTTTGCTTGTGAAAAGGTTGCAAAAGGGGATCACATGACCCTGGGACACTGTGACCATCATAAATATGAATCAGTTGCCAAACATCCAAATATAAATCACATGACCCTGGGCATGCTGCAATGGTCATAAGTGTGAAAAATGGTCATAAGTCATTTCAGTGCAATTGCAACTTTGAACAGGTTTTGTTTTTTTGGTCATCAAGTTTTTGACACCTTGCTAAGTGGTACTCGAATATTGCCATATCCTAAAAGTGGTACAATAGGTAAAAAGGTTGAAAAGCCCTGTCCTAGTTGATATCAGGGTAGTTAAAGTCTCCTATTACTACTGTGGTATGTTTCCTACATACAATTGTTAATTGATTAGCAAACAGTTCATCTATTTCTTTTGCTTGGTTGGGTGGCATGTAGTATACTCCTATAGCAATGTCATTTTCCCCCCTTTTATATTGACCCATATGGATTCTAGGAGGTTTTCATCCTTGGTTTTGTGTATTTCTGTAGAGCTGTAGTGATGTTTTATATATAATGCAACTCCACATCCTCTTTTGTTAGGTCTGTTTCTTTTGAATAGTTTGTATCCTTCCATCAGTACATTTCAGTTATGAGTTTCATCCCACCAAGTTTCAATAATGGCAACTATATCATATCTGCCTTCATGTACTAATACTTCAAGTTGACCCTATTTGTTCCCTAAACTTTGAGCGTTAGAGAGAGAAAAAACACTTGTTCAAACAGCTCCATACCTAATTCATTTTACAATTATGTCTCTGTAACTATGCACAGTTATGTAGTCCTTGCCTTACAACAGTTTGTTTAGTGACCATTCAAAGTTAGAACGGCACTGAAAAAAGTGACTTATGACTGTTTTTCACACTTATGACCGTTGTAGCATCCCCATGGTCACATGATCCAAATTCGGATGCTTGGCAACTGACTCATATTTATGATGATTGCAGTTTCCTGGGATCATGTGATCACGTTTTGTGACCTTCTGACAAGCAAAGTCAATGGTCAAGCCAGATTCACTTAACAACTGTGTTACTAACTTAACAACTGCACTGATTCACTTAACAACTGTGGTAAGAAAGGTTGTAAAATGGGGCAAAACTCACTTAACAAATGTCTGAGCAACATAAATTTTGGGCTCCATTGTGGTCGTAAGTTGAGGACTATAGAGAAGAGATAATAAATGCTGAGTTGCTGTGCTTTGTCTCCTCTCTCTCTCTTCAGCATAACAAAGGGAACTGCGACAGCCCACGCTACTCAGCAGAACTCACCAGAGTAGACTTTGCATCCAAATAAATGTTTGTTTTCCAAGGTTTTCTCTTCTCTCCAAGTCCAGTCTTTTCCTCCATTCACATTTTTTCCCCGTGGGTGCAATTCTATGCTTGTTCAGGGTTTGGGGGGTTTTTTAGGCCTTTGAAAAGATTATTTCTGATCATCAGTAAGGAGACAGGTTTTGACACCTCTGCTCCCCATGCTGCTTGAAAGGCTCCCAGAGCACTAAAGAGGTCCAGAGAAGAAGCTGAGTTTGTTAAATTGAGAACTGTACCAGCTTGTGAACAGAGATGCCTATGCAACAACACCCCCCCCCCATTTTTATATACAGCTTGTGGTTACAAATAAAAGTTCAGAGATCTTGCACTGAAAAACAGTCACTGCAAGAAGGGAGGTTACTCAACAGCATGTTGCACAAGATTAGAGCAAGGCTGGGAAAAGGAAAGAGAGGCAGGTCAGATTCTGTCAGCCCTCCCTGGTAAACCAGACAGGAAACATGATTAGATGAGCTAATTCTACTTTATTGTAAGGCTACATTAACTGAAACTTTCAACTCTGAAAGGACAAAGTTCCTGCTTGATCCATTAGGATGGGTCCTTCTAAGTTTCTTTCTTTGACTGTTAAAACACTGGGGACTCTTGCCTCTCTTGTCTGATTGTTTCCTAGGCAACATCTCTTCCCCTCTTTTCCCAAGGTCATTCACACATTCCATTACAGATTCATTGAAAATCAGATGCACTTGAGCATTTAATTTCCATTCCTTGGTTATGGGCTTGGCAACTCCATCCTGAAAACTAAATGTATGACAGGTGCCTGTTTGAAAGCCAGTCTCACCCAGCAGCCAACTGGCTTGAAACATGGGTCTGCCTACTGCAGCACTGTGAGCAAGTGATACCCCTGCAGGATAGCTCCAATGAGAAAAGGAGAGAGAAATTGCTTAAATTGTCCCAGAGCACAAATTTCTCTCTCCTTTTCTCATTGGAGCTATCCTGCAGGGGTATCACTTGCTCACAGTGCTGCAGTAGGCATCCAGTGATTGTAAAGAAGAAAAAGCAAAACAGAAATTCGTAAAAGGAACACCTTTTATTACTCTTGGACCTATGGGACTGCTGAGGGGTGTTAGTTTTCCTTCTTGCTAAAAGCTTCATGCCCTACAGAGCTTCTTTTTTGTCTCTCTCTTCATCATGCTGCTCTGACCCTCCACCTCCCACCATGTTTTGGTGAATAGGGAAGTAAGGGAGAAGGCAAGCTGTACATGCGGGTTAGACAGCATCACCACCAGATGGATCCGTAGCTGGCTGACCGGCCGTACTCAGCGTGTGGTCCTCAATGGAACCTCATCTACATGGAGGGAAGTGTGTAGTGGGGTGCCCCAGGGCTCTGTTCTGGGCTCAGTGCTCTTCAACATCTTCATCAATGATTTGGACGAGGGGATAGATGGGGAACTCATCCAATTTGCAGACGACACAAAGCTGGCAGGAATAGCCAACACTCCAGAAGACAGGCTTAGGATACAGGAGGATCTGGACAGACTTGAACACTGGCGCTATCTAACAAAATGAAATTCAATGGTGAAAAAGGTAAGGTTCTACATTTAGGCAAGAAAAACCAAATGTATAAGTATAGTATAGGGCAGGGCTTTTCAACTGTGGTACACATACCACTTGTGGTACATTAATGAGTGGCAGGTGGTACACAGCCCTGCCTAGCCAAGTGTAGTGGGGGAGGGAAAGAGCCAGCACAGGCAAGGACTTACAGTGAGAGAGTCCTCTGGAGCTGCAAAGGCCCCAGGCTCACTTCTGGCTCACCCTCCACCATGAGAAAGGAAGAGGGGGGAGGAGACAGGAGAGGCTATAAAAGGAGGCAGTTTGGGCAGGAGAGGGAGAAAAAAAAGCAGCAGCCTTGGGAGGAGGTGGAGTCAGCTGCACAGAAGAAGGAGGAGGAGGAGGAGGAGGAGGAGGAGGAGGAGGAGGAGGACATGATGATGATGATGATGATGATGATGATGATGATGATCAAGCAGGCTGGCTATGAGCCGATCTACAACTGCTGTGGCAGCCACCTGTGCTGGCAGCAGCAAACAGGCAAGAAATGCATTGGGGGAGGGGATGCCCTCCAAGAGGAATGAAAAAAGGCAGCAATGGCTGGAGGTGAGGCACAAGGGAGGGAGATGGAGAGTGGAAGGATTCTTATGTGCTTTTGTGACTTTGAAGTTCTGGGATTTGTGCAATGTGGGCTTTGTGTTCTTAAGGAGTGTTTGGCAATTTCTATTTGGCTGATGGCTGATGTCTCCTGTTAGCTTCTATTGCTCTGCTGTTGTTAGCTGTAAGTTTTGCTGCAAGGGATTTTGAAGTATTTT
>NW_015389413.1:45791-47918 GCF_001527695.2 Protobothrops mucrosquamatus | reverse complement strand
TGGAACACTGTGACCATTATAAATATGAATCAGTTGCCAAGCATCCAAATATAAATCACATGACCCTGGGCATGCTGCAATGGTCATAAGTGTGAAAAATGGTCATAAGTCATTTCAGTGCAATTGCAACTTTGAACAGGTTTTTTTTTGGTCATCAAGTTTTTGACACCTTGCTAGGTGGTACTCGAATATTGCCATAGCCTAAAAGTGGTACAATCGGTAAAAAGGTTGAAAAGCCCTGCTCTAGGCAGTCCATGCCACCATCCAGCCCCCCCCCCTGCATGGCCTGAGAGGGACGGTGAGGTTCTTTCAGTGGACCATGGCCCGGCGCTCACCCCGGTCCCCCCACCCCTCCGCCGGAGACCCTCAGATCTGCCCCAGTCCTGCCCAGTCCTGCCCAGGTGCCCCTGATGCAAGTGACATCAAGCTGGCCACGCCCACCCAGTAGTCTACGCCCATGCCATCCATGCCCACCCAGTAGGCGACACCTACCCCAGACACACCCACCTGCCCCCCCCAAGGGCAACCACAATGCTGATGTGGCCCTCAATGAAATTGAGTTTGACACCCCTGCTCTAAAGAATATGATTATAAAACCCCAGTCCACCACAATACCATTGAAAAAGAAAAATAAGAAATCCAAGAAGAAACCAACATGGTTACGCAAAGAACTCTCTGACAAACTGAAAGACAAAAAAGGTAAGTACAAAAAAAGAGGGACTTATAACTAAGGCAGAATACCAACAAATAGCCCGAACATGCAAAGATGAAGCCAGGAAAGCTGAGAATGAAGTAAGACTTGCAACAAATATAAAAAAACAATTAAAAAAACGTTTCTTTGAACATATAAGAAAAAAGTCAAGGAAACAATCAGTCCACTAATGGGAGACAATGGCAAAGAAGTAACAAGCAGTAGAGAGAAAGCAGAGCTGCTTAACTCATTCTTTGCATCAGTCTTCACACAAAAAGAAACTATAGCCCAACCTACCAAAAACATAACTGCAAAAGACAGACTAGAAATAAAAATTAAAAATAAGCAAGAAAATGGTAAGAGAACACCTATCTGATCTTGATGAATATAAATCACCAGGACCTGACAGATTACATCCCAGAGTTCTGAAGGAGCTGGCAGGTATTATCTCAGAACCATTGAACCATATCTTCAAAGATCCTGGAGCACCGGGGAACTACCTGAGGACTGGAAAAGAGCTGATGTGGTTCTCATTTTCAAAAAAGGGAAAAAAACAGATCCAGGAAACTGCAGACCAATCAGCCTGACATCAATACCTGGGAAGACCCTGGAAAACATAAGCAACAGATTTGCAAGTACCTAGAAACAAAGTTATACACAAAACCCAACATGGGTTTGTCAAAAACAGATCATGCCAAGCAAATCTTATTTCATTCTTTGAGAAAGTGACTAAACTAGTGGACCAGAGAAATGTTGTGGACATAGTATACCTAGACTTCAGTACGGCATTTGACAAAGTAGACCACTTAGTAAAGTAGAAAAATGTGAGGTAGACAGCATCACCATCAGATGGATTTGTAACTGGCTGACAAATCTCACTCATGTAGTGATCCGGTTCCCATGAAATACAAGACACAGGGTTGTCTGCAAGAGTGAGAACCTCGAGTAGATTCGTAAGCTCTCTTTTATTGAAATTTTACACATAGACCTCATTGTAACTTTCCATCTCAAGGAGGAAATAACAAACCTTCTGGTTAGCGATCTGCTAGACACAGACACAGATAACATTTATTTGTACTTCGTACGTGTTCCAACTGCCAGGGCAGTCTGCACGTAAATACACAAAGTCAAAATACTAATTAAACATGAAGTAGCTTTGGTTAATCTCCACATCTCCTTCTTTTTTGTTTTTTAATGAACGTTAGTCCAGATATATCAATGATGTATCCTGTAGATTGTCCATTGGTAAGATAGGAGGGGGTTTGTCCGATCCTATTGATATAACATTCAGATCCTTGTTATCCTTAGTCCGGAATCGAGGTTTAACCCTAAAGTCACAATTTTTACATATAGAAACAATGAAAGGCATACATTGCATACAGCAACAAAACATAATTCCTACAATAATGATTATTATTATACAGTACATAATATTA
>NW_015389413.1:25573-42859 GCF_001527695.2 Protobothrops mucrosquamatus | reverse complement strand
CTCGGGGAGTTTGATGTAAAAACTCTCCCACCTTTCTCCAAGTGCTCACCTTCAAACTACCTGCTTCAGGATATGTAGGAATTTTATCCCAAATATGTGTTAATAATTCAATAACCTCCCCTTTTGATAACTGATGCAAATTACCTTGCTTTGAAAAATGAAAAAAATTCCTCCCGGTTATCCTTCTAATTTCCCTGACATGTGCTAACTGCACTTTAGAAAGATCTCCTCCCATTACTCACGAAAGAATCAGTCTTTCCCCAGCAAAGATCTGATGAAACGCGTTGAACCTCTTCCAGGCGATTGAGTAAAAGAGTCCAGGGACGTACCACTTTCGGAGCGATCACGTCGGGGTCACCACTTGTAGTGATCCGGTTCCCATGAAATACAAGACACAGGGTTGTCTGCAAGAGTGAGAACCTCGAGTAGATTCGTAAGCTCTCTTTTATTGAAATTTTACACATAGACCTCATTGTAACTTTCCATCTCAAGGAGGAAATAACAAACCTTCTGGTTAGCGATCTGCTAGACACAGACACAGATAACATTTATTTGTACTTCGTACGTGTTCCAACTGCCAGGGCAGTCTGCACGTAAATACACAAAGTCAAAATACTAATTAAACATGAAGTAGCTTTGGTTAATCTCCACAACTCAAAATGTAGTCCTTAATGGAACTACATCTACATGGAAGTAAGTAGGCAGTGGGGTGCAACAAGCTTCTGTTTTAGGTCCAGTACTCTTTAATAACAATTTAGATGAGGGAATAGAAGGAAAACTCATCAAATTTGCAGATGCCACCAAACTAGCAGGAATAGCCAACACCCCAGAAGATAGGCTCAAAATCCAGATGGATCTTGATAGACTTGAACACTGGGCACTATCTAACAAAATGAAATTCAATGTATAAAAAAAGTTAGGCAAGAAAAAGTTCTGGGTGCTCCAACACTGGAGGCTTCCAAGAAGGGACTGGACAACCATTTGTCTGGAATGGTATAAGGTCTGCTGCTTGAGCAGGGGGTTGGACTAGAAGACCTCCAAGGTCCCTTCCAATTCTGTTATTCTGTTATTATTCTGTTATTCATGTTAAGCATATTATGGGATGGTACTTTCTACATGGAGGCCAGTATGCAAATACAAATACAAAAATGTCAGCAATGTGTCAAATTACTGTAACCAAAGAATGAGCTCTGTTGTTTTCTCAAGGAAAAGCATATAAAGCTGGTGCTTGGGAGCAGAAAATCACTCCTCTTTTTGGCTGAGAGGTCAGCAAAGGGCCCCTCTTGTGGGCATAAATAAAGAATACTTTTTTACTTCACCTTTCTGGCTGAGTCTATTTGGGCAAAGGCACACTGGGTCCAATTAATTGCTGGCTTTTCTGGCTAACACTAGCAAGCTTGGCTCTTGATTTTTGTACCTTTTAACCTTACATTTGATATCACAAATAGTTGGTATTAACATTTTATTCTAGAGAGTTTTGCATCTGTAGATGGGCAGGGAATTAATGATAATTGCTTACTTTGCAACACCTAACAAAAGCTAAAGCTGTAAAGCAGTTTCTAGATCATTTGAGGTTCAAGGCAGAATGAATGTTTGGGGGATTTTTTTATTTATTTTTTTGCTATTCGAATATCTCTTCATGATTGTACAAAATAGAAATCTGCAATGAATGATAGGTGGAAAAAACAGATCTGAAGAGAAAGAATTATGCTTTGCTTCCTCTCCCTCTGCTTTCCAGTTTGTTTAATCTGTTGGATAGGTATCCCTATGTTTCCTGAATAAACACAACAAACTCAAAATCCCAATGTTTCTGAACAGTCATTGGAAGCAATTTTCACCTCTGTGGAAATGGGAACTTTTATGTATTCGGTTCTTAGGCATTAGACGAAGACACATGATGAACAAGTAATCTCTTTATTGATCTTCTCCTTACAACCAAGCAAACAGCAAAAGGCACGCAGGCCTTTTATAGAGTCCTGAACCTGGACAGTGTCAGCCAATAAGAAGCTGGCTGTTTTCGCACCTTGCGCATGCGCACAAGGCTGGTGACAGCCACTCTGGTCCCGGGCAGCTTTTGGTTTGCCTGGGACCGTTTGCAACATTTCTGAGCCTGCTCACTACTGCAGCAGGCTCAGGACACAACACCCCTCCCCCTTAGATAAAACACACCTTAGCTGTACGCACAGGTACATTTGTTCAAGGGGCAGGGAATAGGGGAGTTACACTGGCCTGCACACAGGCAGAGCACTTATTCAAAATAATTATTTTAACTAAACAAAATGCACCCAAAATCATATATGGTATATAACACTCTGTACTGAGTGTTAGTCAACATCCTGTTACAGACTAGCAAGGTTCCCTTTGTATTGACAGAAACCTCACATAGTCTCCAAGATGTTTGGGTGGGCACATGGCCCGCTGTGACCTAATGGCCGGTGAGTGTGCCTGGCCTACCTGCTCGCCTGCCAGGCTAGGCAGACCAGGACTTTGATGCCCCAAGGACCCAGGTGACCCACCCAGCTGCTGACTGGCTGGACCCTCTAAGTCCAAGCCAGAGTTCCTTGGAGGGGTGGAAGTCCCCAAGTCCACAATGGACTCCTCTTGGGAGCACTGTCCCTCGAGCCCAAGGCCAGCCACTGGAGTGGCCTGAGTGGCGGAAGTGCCCCAGTACTCCATAGCCCCCGTGTATGTGCCGGAGGTGCCAGAGTCAGGAGCCACCTCCATGGCAAACCCCCTTTCTAAGGACTTCCTTTTTGGAGCAATAGCTGAACTGTGTGAGTGCCCCTGGTGAAATTCCCAGTCTGGGGCTGTGTTTGAATTATATGGATACCCCCGGCGCGACTCCCTGTCTGGAGCACTATCTGAAGTATTTGGATTATGTGGGTACCCCCGGTGCAACTCCCTGTCTGGAGCAATAACTGATGTGCGGGATGACCCCCCTTCCGGAGAATTCCTGTTCGGAGCACTTGCTGAACCTTGAGATGACCCCCGAACAGCCTCAGCGGCAGTCTCAGCAGCTTGTGAGACACTGCTAGAACTGGGAAACTGTGAACCAGAATGCAGATTATGGTCCTCCCACCCCACCCCCACCCCCAGAGCAGAGCCAGGAGTGGAAGTGTGGCTGTTAAGCCTCCAGCGCAGTTGATCGATGTGTCTGCGAATGACACGTCCATCATCCAAGGCCACTTCGTATGACAGCGGCCCAGAGACCTTGCATACCACTGCTGTCACCCAGAGATGTCCAGGCCCATAGTTCCTTGCCCAGACCGGATCGCCCACCTGAAGTCTCCTAGGCTGTGACACCTGTGAAGCCACCCGGTCTGGGTGCAACCTGTCCAGTTTGGTGATGAGGCGGCGACCCCAGCGGAGTTCTGCTGGGCTCTTCCCTGTGGCTGTGCAAGGTGTGGTGCAGTGTGCAAGAAGGAAATCTGCTAACCTGTGATGCCAGTTACCATAAGTCAGTTTCTTAAGAGCATCTTTGGTAGTGTGCACCATCCTCTCTGCTTGGCCGTTGGAAGATGGGTGGAAGGGAGCAGACGTCGCATGCCGGATCAAGTTGGCTTGAAGAAAAGCCTGGAACTCAAAAGAGGTAAATTGGGGGCCATTATCTGAAACCAGGACATCTGGAAGTCCATGTGAGGCGAAAATTCCTCTCAACACCTGGATGGTCCTGGCAGTAGTAGTGGAGGAAACAGGAACAACCTCTAGCCACTTGGAATGGCTGTCAACGAGGAGAAGGAAGAATTGCCCCTGAAAGGGCCCAGAGGCTTATGGTCTGTGTAGACCGTGAAGTGGCGGCCATATAAGAAATCATGGAATTTCTTTATGCCAGCCACTATGGCCAAGGCTTCTCTGTCAATCTGAGCATAATTCCGCTCTGCAGATGACAGAGTCCTTGAGTAGTAGGCTACAGGGACTTGTGTCCCATCAGCCTTCAGGTGGCTAAGTACTGCTCCCACCCCATAAGGAGATGCATCGCATGCGATGCACACAGGCAGTTGCTCATTGAAATGCGCTAATACAGCATTTGAAGAGAGCAAGGCCTTAACCTCATTGAAACTCCTTTCATGGACTTTAGTCCACTGCCATGGAGCCTGCTTGTCTAAGAGCCGGTGTAACGGCTCTGCCACTGCAGCCTTATGTGGGAGAAATGCGTGATAGAAATTTAAGAGCCCTAAGAAAGCTTGCAGCTCACTCTTGGACTTTGGACTTGGGGCCTGCTGAATTGCTTGAAGCTTGGATTCAGCAGGGTGGATGCCTTGAGCATCAATCCTGAAGCCTAAGAAGTCAGTGGAAGTGACTCCTATTTTGCATTTGTCTTGCTTCAATTTAAAGCCTGCTTGGCGGAAACGAAGCAAGACAGCCCTTAATCTTTCTGCTAGATTTTGAGATGACTCCCCAGCAATGAGGACGTCATCGAAGTAGGGACAGACCCCAGGAATACCACGAAGTGTGCATTCCATGACACTTTGAAATATGCCAGGGGCTACATTAACCCCAAACTGCAGTCTTTTAACTTTAAAGGCCCCTCTATGTGTTACAATCGTTTGGGCCTCTGCAGTTGCCTCATCAACAGGTAGCTGTTGATAGGCCTGTGCCAAATCAAGTTTTGCAAAAAGGCGCCCCCCCTTTGAGGGAGGCCAGAATGTGGCTTACCACAGGCACTGGATATGCGTGCTGTTGCAACGCTTTATTCAGTGTGCACTTATAGTCTGCGCATATGCGGACTTCTCCATTAGCCTTAAAGGCGTTACAATGGGGGTTTCCCATGGACTAGAGTCCACAGGTTCTAAGATAGCCTGCTGGAGCAGCTTGTCCAGCTCTGCATCTATCTTGCTTTTGAGGGCAAAAGGCACACTTCTAGGCTTGATCCTGATGGGCGTGATAGTTGGGTCTAAACATAATGCAATGGGAGGCCCCTTGTAGGAGCCAAGCTCTGAGCTAAACACATCAGCAAACTCCTTGCAGACTTCTGCAAGGCCCAACGTTTGCAAGCTGTGAAGCCCAGTCACTTGGATTCCAAGGGCCTCGAACCAATCGAGTCCAATAAGACTTGTGCATTCACCCCCAACTACCACCACATCTAGGAAGCCCTCAAAAGCCTTATGCTGCACTTTGAGCGTAGCCTCCCCTTTCACACTGACTTTGGAATTCTGGAAGTCAGTGAGGATTAAATTCAATTGCCTGAGTTTGACTTGAAGGTCACTACTGCTGCAAATCCTTTTGAAGGTGTCAAGTGAAATGATTGACAGAGCGGACCCTGTGTCCAACTCCATCGATAAGGGAACCCCTTGCAACCTCACGTCAATGCGAAGTTTTTTCTTAAGGGGCTTGTGTGTCCCTGTCCTCAGAATACTCCTGCGCGATGCGCAGAAACCCACCCTGTGTTGGCTGGGGACCCTGGTACCTTTCTGAACCAATTCTTCCCGAGGCTGGACCTTCTGGCGACCCAAACAGATGGAGGCAATGTGGCCTTGCCTGCCACATGCCCGGCAAATGGCGAAGCAGAATCTGCAGTCAGCTCGCTTGTGGCGTCCTTCGCACCCGAAGCACTGAGGAGATGCTGGGGCCTTGTCTGGACGCCCCTTTGGCCTTCTTTCTGCTGGCTGGTGAAGTCTGTCCACCTCCTCTTCAGGATCCGCTTCTGAAACTTCTCGAGCGTCCTCTTGATGGACAGTCACGGTGGCTGGAGGGTTCCTGGTGAGCCGCAAAGCCTTCACAGCACCGCCTGCTGCTTCTTCAGCTGCAACCTCTCTTAAGGCATCTTGAAACGATACTTCTTCTTTCGCGAAGATCTTCTGTTTCAGTTCTCTACTTCGTAGGCCACACACGAAACGATCTCGCAGCCTCTCTTCCAGGTCTTTGAACTCAAAAGGCCTGGCCGCTTGTCTTAAGGCAGCGATGAAGTCCGCAGCAGATTCACCCGGCCTCTGGTCTCTCTGCCCGAACGCGTGCCTCCAAGCGATGACAGACAATTTAGGCTGGAAATGTTCCTTCAGCAACTTCTTCAAGTCAGCGTACGTTACTGACTCCAGAAGTGCAGGGGCCACCAGATTTTCAGCAATGTCGAATGCTTCCTGGCCACAGGCGCACAAAAGAGTTGCCACTTTCAGGCCGTCTTCCATGATTTGATTCACTCTAAAGTAGTTCTCCACCCTTTCTACGTACGAATTCCATCTCTCTGGGTGGGAGACATCAAAGTCCATCAAGCGGCCAATTTTTGACATCGTAAACTTTTACGGCCTTCACTAATTGCCTCCTCTGCAAGCTAGTATTTGGGGAAAGGGTCCTTTTGCCGAGCTCACCTCCAGCGATGCTGTACTGGCAGGCTGAGTCGCGAATGCAGGACGCCGTCTTCCCAGTCTTCAGGACTTTCTCGGTGAGTCCTATTTGTTTCTCTTGCTTGCAGGGATCCCACCTTCATCACCAGTTTTATGTATTCGGTTCTTAGGCATTAGACCAGTGGTTCTCAACCTTCCTAATGCCGTGACCCTTTAATACAGTTCATGTTGTGGTGACCCCCAACCATAAAATTATTTTCGTTGCTACTTCATAACTGTAATTTTGCTAGTGTTATGAATAGTAATGTAAATATCTGATATGCAGGGTATATTTTCATTGTTACGAATTGAACATAATTAAAGCATAGTGATTAATCACAAAAATAATACAGCAATGCTCGCTGGAGAAGCTTACTCTTCCTTGCTCAAAAATGTTGGGAGGGAGGGAAGGGGAAGGAAGGAAGGAAGATTGAACGGGAAAGGAAGGAGATGGAGAAGGAAGGAGATTGAAGGGGAAGGAAGGAAGGAAGGAAGGAAGGAAGGAAGGAAGGAAGGAAGGAAGGAAGGAAGGAAGGAAAAAAGGAAGGAAGGAAGGAAGGAGAGATTGAAGGGGAAGGGTTGGAGATGGAGATGGAAGGNTTGAAGGGGAAAGGAAGGAGATGGAGAAGGAAGGAGATTGAAGGGGGAAGGAAGGAAGGAGAGAGATTGAAGGGCAAGGGATGGAGATGGAGATGGAAGGAAGGAAGATTGAAGGGGAAAGGAAGGAAGGAAGGAAGGAGAGAGAGAGATTGAAGGGGAAGGGATGGAGATGGAGATGGAAGGAGATTGAGGGGGAAAGGAAGGAAGGAAGGAAGGAAGGAAGGAGAGATTGAAGGGGAAGGGAAGGAGATGGATGGGTGGATGGATGGATGGAAGGAAGGAAGGAAGGAAGGAAGGAAGGAAGGAAGGAAGGAAGGAAGGAAGGAAGAAAGGAAGGAAGGAAGGAAGGATTGATCTTTGGAGAGTCATGTTTTTCCAGATGGTGATGAACTGCAACTCCCAGCATTCCCCACTCTTCCACAGTGCTTTTTAGGGCTGCTGGGGATGGTAGTCCAGTAAGGTCTGGAGACACACACAGATGCCCTCCGACAGCGAGGGAGGCGGGCCGGGCGGCACGGGGGAGGCTCTGACGCCGCAGCTCAGCTCAGCTCAGCCAGCAGCAGCAGCAGCAGCAGCAGCAGCAGCAGCAGCAGCGCGTTGCCCGAGCAGGGCGGGAAGAGAGGGGGTGGTGGTGGCAAGTCATGAAAGCAGCGTCCACACGTTCAGGGTGCAAACGCCTTGGACGGTTTGGCTCCCCCACCCCTTTATTTATTGATCTGCCACAAGCTCGTGCAAACAAGCCCCGAGGAGTTCTGAACGAGCGGTCGTTTAAAAAAAAAAAAAAAAGCTTTCAGCAACGAGGCAGAAAGGGGAACTCGCTCACGGCTCTTTTTTTCCCTTTCTCGGCGACTGGGAAGGCAGCAGCCAGAGACGCCACTGCACAAAGGGAGGCGGAGAGAGGGGCGAGGGGGAAAACCTCACTCAACTTTCATCCTTATCAAACCTGGTTCCCTTCTGGTCGACCCCCAAATTATCTTTCCTCTCTTTCTCTTTCTTTCCTCTCTCTTTTCTTTCTCTCTCTTTCCTCTCTCTCTTCTCTCTCCCTCTTTCCTCTCTCTTTCCCTCTTTCCTCTTTTTCTCTTTCCTCTCCCGTTTCTCTTTCCTCTCTCTCTTTCTCTTTCCTCTTTTTCTCTTTCTCTTTCTCTTTCCTCTCTCTTTCTGTTTCCTCCCTTTCTCGTTCTCTCTTTCCTCTCTCTCTTTCTCTCTCTTTCCTCTCTCTTTCCTCTCTCTTTTCCTGTTTCTCTTTCCTCTCTTTCTCTCTCTCTCTTACGGCAGCATCATCGGGGGTCCCCGCCGCCCCCAGGCTGCCCGGCCTCGTCCTCCATCGATGGAGCCGCGGTGGGGGCTGGTGCCGTACGGCCCGCCAGCCCCTCCACCAGCCCGGCTGCTTCCCCCCCCCCAGGCACCCCTCTTCCTCCCGGCGCCCGCCCGAGCCGCCTTGGGGGCAGCAGGAGGAAGGAGAGGAGAAGGGCGAGAAAACCGCCGCCGTCCCAGCCGGAACTCTCCGCTGCCCGGCCTCGCCCTCCGCCCATTCGATGGAGCCGCGATGGGGGCTGGTGCCGCGCGGCCCGCCAGCCCCTCCACCAGCCCAGCTGCTCCCCCCCAGGCACCCCTTTTGCCCCGGCACCCACCCAAGCCGCCTTGGGGGCAGTAGGAGGAAGAAGGGGAGGAGGAAGAGGATGGCAAGGAAGCCGCAACCAGAGCTGGGCCCCAGGAGGCAGCTCTCCTCTCCTACCTTTGTTGAATCTCCTTCTTCCTTCCCGGCAGCCTGGACTCCGGCGTGTCTTCCTGGCCAGCGGGTCCAATGGTCCTGCTGGCTGGGGATCGCAGGGGCTGGTCTCCCTTGGGCCGCAGCTTGCGGGAGGGCTGGCCCGCTCAGCGGAGCCTCCAGCGGGCCGCTCCCAGCAGGGATCCCGGGGCTTCCCCGGGCGGCTCCAAGGCCACGAGGCCCTGGCCGCGCTTCTCCCAGGGGGTGGGGCACCCGGGCGCAGGGCCAATCAGGAGCCCTGCAGGAGGTAAGTCCGCCTGAGAGAGAGAGAGAAGGGAAGCGAAAGTGCCTGTCTCTCTCTCTGCAAATGGCGGAGGAGGCCATGCGGAGACAGATGCGGAGTGCTGTCTCGGTTCCTAAGACCATCGGAAATATGTGTTTTCTGATGGTCTTAGGCGTCCCCTGTGAAAGGATCGTTCGACCCCCAAAAGGGTCGCGACCCACAGGTTGAGAACCGCTGCATTAGACGAAGACACATGATGAACAAGTAATCTCTTTATTGATCTTCTCCTTACAACCAAGCAAACAGCAAAAGGCACGCAGGCCTTTTATAGAGTCCTGAACCCGGACAGTGTCAGCCAATAAGAAGCTGGCTGTTTTCGCGCCTTGTGCATGCGCACAAGGCTGGCGACAGCCAGTCTGGTCCTGGGCAGCTTTTGGTCTGCCCGGGACCGTTTGCAACATTTCTGAGCCTGCTCACTACTGCAGCAGGCTCAGGACACAATAGGAACCATATAGAGAAATCAGTAGAAGTGCAAGAAAAACCAAACTCTGATTGATTGCCCTCATGGCCATTGTGTGATTTAATGTAGCAACTGTGGGAAGAACTGAAGGTTCTTTGGTGTAGTTTTTAAAGCTGAAAATAGCTTTGCTAATGCAGCTTATAATATACAAACCATTTACTTCACCTTCATTACTGGTAATAGATGGGCAACATTGCAGTTATCATAAATCGATCCTTTGCTGAGAGCCTGTGTCCGGGGGAAGGTCTATCATGGCTGCAGTCTCTTGGTTGACTGGAAGCTTTACTTCCTGCTGGGAAGATGGGGGGGAGGGGAAAAAACGAATAGAAGTGGGAAATGACTCCTGACTTAAACGAACCAATGAAATCTGTGGTTATCCCTGGTGGAGTAGTATGGAGATATCCAGTGCTAGTAAAAAGGGTGGAGAGGGAAGGAGAGGGTTTGTCTTGGCTTATGAAGAGCAAAGGCTCTCTCCTTGTTATGGGAAGGCAACAGTAGCTCATTAATAAGGTATAAATTGTTGTGCAGGACTAGCTTCCTGCCAGAGCAGTAGGACAGAAATACACATGAGTAAAATTGCAAGAAATTCCTTTTTATAGAATAAAATTGTTTATTTTTGCTATTATACTAAAATGACATGACCTTACTCCTGCTTACAATTTTAAAAGGATGTTTTGGCAGGAGTATTATAATGAATTGTACTAAGAATGGCATTTATGTCCTCCAAAGGACAAGCCAACTTTAGCCCTCTCTATCCCACCCACACAGCAGTGACCAAGACTGTATTGTTAACTTTGAAAGTTGCTGCTTTTTGTGCAGGCAAACATATGTCATTTCCACAGTGAATAATATTCACTGCTTCCATATACAAATGTTAAGATTAGCATATTGTGTCTATTCAATTCTGATATCAATGTTTCAATATTTGAGGGGCTGCCAGAAAGAACAGGGGGTCAACTATTTTCCAAAGCACCAGAAGGCAGGACAAGAAGCAATGGATGGAAACTAATCAAGGAGAGAAGCAACCTAGAACTAAGGAGAAATTTCCTGACAGTGAGAACAATTAACCAGTGGAATGGCTTTCCTTCAGAAATTGTGGGTGCTCCATCACGGGAGGTTTTTCAGAAGAGACAGCCATTTGTCCAGTATGGTATAGGGTCGCCTGCTTGTGCACTGCACACAAAGCACAGTGGGTCATATTATTCTGCTTCTTGCCAGGGGAAACCTCCACCTCCCCACCCACTGCCTTGCCATGAATGTGCACTGTTCAGCCAAGGGGCTCCTTGCAACAACATGGAATGTCTGGAAGGCAGCAGCTTTGCCATCCCAGCCTCCTGTGCACACACAAAACACAGTGGGTCGCATTATTCTGCTTCTTGCCGGGGAAACAACATGTTTGCCACCACCACCACCAATCTTTCCAGTTTCCACTTCAAGAATCCAAGCCAGCAGGACTGTGTCCAATGGGAAGGCAGAGCCGGGACGTGCAGCTACTAGTCCTGCACTGTGGATTGGCCGGGGACATGTGTCCCTCAGCAAATCTCCCGGGATGAGGGTGCGAGGGAGGAGTGCCGGCTGAGGGCCAGCCAAGGATAAACACCCGTGATGGGTTGGTTGCAGTGGGGCCCCCGCAGTGAAGTGGGTGCAGCCAGGTGCCTGCAGTTAATTGTCCCATTCTGTGCATTGGCTTTTTTGGTGGTGCAGCACACTGTTGGCTCATATTTATGAGATTGTCCAACTGCTTTGAGAGAATGGTCAGCCAGCTCTTGCAGTTGCATCTGCAGTTAGAAAAAGATTACAGCTGATTTACACAACATTAAAAGTCCTTAAATGAATAGGTTGCAAAACTAACCAGACATGAACATTTTCTGCAATTTTTAGCAAAGACTTCAATGTAAGTAACTTGATTATTTCTAGAGCTCTTTGGCAAGTATTGATCTTGCAACAGTCACATCAGGTACTGGGAAGTTACACAATTAGTGGTTCTAATGATGGTGTTTCAGAAAAAAAAATCATTAAATGATTCAATTTAATGCTGTGGAAGAAGACAAAATATGGAAATTACTCAAGAAAACGTTTTAAAAGAAAAATCATTCCAAAGCAACAACTGAATTGGAAAAAAAACTGAGTATAATGGAAGAAATAGTATTTATACAAATAAGGCTCAGCCCCAGAACTTGTTGTCATTAATAAGGCTCAATCCTGGAGCAAACAAAGATCAGTGTTTCTGAGAATATAGGAAGTGCTTCTCTCATACTATGTAACAGTTAAGTTCTATTGTGATAATCTCAAATGAAGCTGAGATGAATAGGGATGGATTTTTAAGTCAGAATATACAGATATTGGCAAAGAGTGAAGTGCCCTTAAGAAAAGACATTATCTTCAAGCAGGATGAGAAAAATGACACTGACCAGAAATAGAAGAAAAGGAAACCAGGAAATACAGACAAATAAATCAAGTACGTAACTAAAATAGGAAGAAATGTGCTCTAGGTAACCAACTTAGACCTCTAATAAGCAATCTGTCCTTTCTGTAGCAGTTTGCAGGGTTGGGGATGATGGTTGTGTGTTTGAAAGGGAGAGAAAAGAATGGAAGGGAGAAAAGCTCTACCCACTTTCAGTTCTGGCCCGACTGTCACTAGCATGTGGCCTCCCAGTTTATCTCTAAAGAATGCTGCCCTCAAGAGAAAAAAGAATGTCCACCTCTATTTTGAGGTCTTTAGTTGGTATGAAGGTGAGTCTGAAATAAAATATTTCCCCAAATTATTTTTGACCTAGTCAGTCTTTGCTGCCTTCTGCTGTTACAAAAGGATGTGAGCCTAACTGTGATTTGTAAAAGCCCAACTGTCCTTAAACACAAAAACAAAAAGCTAATAAAGCTCTTAGGTTCCACTTTCTTATTTGCAGCCACAATGTGCCTATCCCCATTTATTATCTTCCAATTTGGCTAACAAAAGCCTCACTGTGGGGCTGGTTAGTAGTTCCCCATTCTCTTCTTCAGATGAAATCATGTGCCCCAATGGACTCCAAGACCTCCACAAATGCCTTACTTGGGACTGTTCATCATGCATACTGTCACTTTTGTAGGACCTAAAAGTGGTCCTGCTGCTCTTCAGAATCCCAGTCACCACAACTGTGTTGCTGGTTGGCTCAGTTCCCTAAGTCTTTGCTGAGGGCTTAGCAAGTTGGCCGCTGTGTTTACATGCAGGGATGTGCCAGTTGGTTTTTCCTTCAGCAATCCCTCTTCTTGACCCCCCTGCCAAGCACTCACTGCAGGAAAAAAAGAGGATTATACAGAAAAGAAGATATGAGCAGCTATGAGCAGATGGTATGCCTCTATGCCTCTATGGATATCAAGGTTTCATTCACAGCTGCCTGGTTGGGGGGAGGGAGGAACACATTGGGGCCAGAAGGCACTTGGAGGAGACAGAGGAGCTGCAGGCACAAGGAAAAAAAAGAGCACAGCGATGATTCCATTAAGGAGTTCATTTGGCAGCGAGGCCAGACACAACTGACACATTTATCCACACACATGACTCAGACCTCCACCCATCACTGACGTACACTCATGCACACACATATGTATATTACCCACACTAATGCCCAAATTTCCCCAAACCCACCTTGTCTGGGCCCTGTACTGTAATCCAACTTGTTGTTGGATCATGAAAGGATGACAGGCACAGATGGGCATCATTCTAGAGCCTTGGACACCCACCCTTCCAAGCTTCCAGCTTGGAAAATCCATAGGACTTAATTTAAAAAAAAAGAACTGTACAAAGCCCTGAGGACAAGAGGGTTGTAGTGTTGAGTCATGCACCTCTGTTCCCAAAGTGTCAGGGCAAGGGGCCAGCACAAGTTCTGATTATACCAAACTGGATGGAGAACAAGGGATTCTAGGAACTGGAACCACATAGGACAAGCTTTATCCTCTCCACAGATTGACAAGAGTTACAGAACAATGAAACTTCCTTTGCTGTCATTACATCTTTTGTAATTCCTGTGCCCCAAGTTGCTTGGTTCACAGTGGTTGGTTGAAACAGAAAGCTGCCAAATTTTCTTAGGTAGTTTGCTTTGACACTTCTTAACCTGCCTTGAGCAAGACAGCATCTTGAGTGGCTGGGAAAAAACATTAATGCAGCTTGGCTGCACTGTTTCTTGCTCTGTTCATTCATCTCTTTTGTCAAAAAATAAGGGCTTCAGTTCAGCCGAGCACTTGATGAGATGGAGAAGAAAAGGAAGCCAGACCAGACTCAAAGGCAAATGCTGATCTCCATGGTTCTGGTGCCTCATCCTCCCCCACCCAAAGTGTGCAATGAGGGTGAGCTGTCTTCCTCCTCCTGGCTACTTTACATTGAAGACCATGAGAGGCCGTTCCTCACGTTTCTGCCACGGACTCTTCTTGTCTCCCTGGTCATCAGTTCCTTCAGAAGGTTCATTGCTGTCACCCTCTGGGCTGGTCACTGACTCACAGCGCAGTTCAATGTTGCTGCTGTAAGAGCTGTTGCCACGGCTGCGCCCATGACAAGGAATTGTAGCAGCATGCTGGTCAGTGTTTTCATCCAGCAGAGGGGTCAGTGAATTGTCCTCAGGAGAACAAATGGCGGTGTGGATCTCACTGCTGCTTTGCTCTGTGTCACCATCAGCAAAGACCAGCTTAGAGTATGTTGGACCCATGGCTGGAGCCATGCGCTCCTCCTTCAGGCGCTTGGTGGGCTTGACTCCATTGACATCCAAACCTGAGTCCAAACTGGCATCATTTCTGTGATTCCTCTCAGTACTCTGGAGATCAATGTAAGAATGACGGACTTGAGAAGAACGCCCATCCAGAGATACAAACCAGGCTTGTGGATGTGGCTTCACACCCAGTTCCAGCAACTTCTTCTCACTCAGTGCCTGTAGCTCCCCATTCAGTTGGGCCATAGTGGATTCGTTCAACAACACTGGTATGGTGACTGAACCACTGACAGATTGTGTGTGTGGTCCCCAAACCTTCCCCTCTGGGTCTTCCACTTCATGTTGCCGTAGTTGGAACTGTGAATGTTGCAGCTGCTGTCTGAGGAGCTGCTGCTGCCTCTGTTGTTCCTGGGTACCAAACTGGTGAGGGAGTCCCATGGCAGTTGGGTCCATATCTGGTTGATTTTCAGAGCCCCCAGTAGTCTGCTCTGTTGGAGCCAGGCACATATAGTGGGCAGGAATTACGAGGGTTGGAATGACATTTCGGTACATTGCATCCTTCATATGGTCAATAGAACCACAGAATATTAGCTGTCCAGGTTGACTTAGGGAGGTGGGACGGGCCATACAGTCTACAGACTGTGACATCATGAAGTCAGGATGTTTGGCATCCCCTTTATGGGCCATATAAAGGTCAAAAGGAGCTGGAAGAGGTGGTGGTGATGTAAGCTCCTGTAAATAAGGCTTGCTATCATTGTGTGCTTGTTTGCACTGTGTCTCTTTGCTCTTGTCTTTCACCCACTGATGTGAATAGTTAGGCTTGTAATCTTTCAAGAGGGGGGGTTCCAGTGTGCCAGGGGCATCCATGGACCGGGCTGCCTTCAATGAACAACCTTCCACTACTTGAGGATAGTCATCCTTGAGACCACCTTGCTGGCTCAGTGTGTCTGCTGTGGAGGCTTTGCTAGCATGATGAATCTTCTGGTTTGGCACTTGCTTGAAGAATTTCTCATGGGAACTCTCAAACTCCCTGGAGGAGGAGAAGGCTGATTTGAGGATGGATGTATGCACGTCTATGTCTCCACTGGATGAAGCTGTCTCCATATGGCTAGTGCATATAAGATTAATCTGGGACACTGATGTAGTCTGATCTTTCTTGGATGCGTCCAGAGCCCCAGAAGGCTGACACTTTCTATGTTGTCGATGTGGCTTCAGACACAGTCTCCTAGAGAGGAAGAGATAAAGAAAGAAAATGGGTACAAAGATCTGTATGGATGAAAAAGTATCATAATTCAAATTCTGACATATTGCATCCTCTGCACACAAAAGGTGTTCAGAAGGTGCACTACAGAACTATGATACTTGAAAATTCCCATTTTATTAACTTCAGCTGGAATACCTCTGCACACAAAAGATGTTCAGAGGTATTCCTGCTGAAAGGTCTCACTTAAGAAGATGGTTGTTATGGTATGTGAGAAAGACCTTGAGAAACAAAGTGAAGAGATGCTGCCTAGGGAAGGCTCAGATAAGAGAGGGCATAGCCCACAGCTGCAAAATGGGTGAAGAAAGAGTCTCATAAGAGACCCTCCCTAACCTCTTAGGATATAAATGAGATGGTGGGAGATTTGTACTTTCAGACTTGGAAGATTCTGTTGCAAGTAGTCTTTGACTTATGACCATTCATTCAGTGACCATTCAAAGTTACAATGGTGCTGAAAAAACAGACTTACAACTGGTCCCCAAAGTTATGGCCATTGCAGCAGCCCTGTGGTCATGTGATCAAAATCTTGGTAGCCCAACCGCACTTACAACTGCAGGGGCACATCAATTCCTGCCTTCCATCTCCCACCCACCCCCAATCTATGCCCTTCTGGCTCTGTGTTCTGACTTTTGCCATTGTCTTGCTCCCACTACTGAACAAGCATGCCTGGCCTGGCCCTTTGGGAGTCAACTGCTAGCCACACTAGGCCTTTCAGAGGCCATTTGTGGCCTTGTCCAAATCACGTATGGCCTTCTCACAAGGTTTTGAAGCTTTCCAAAGCCTTGGGAGAAGGCTGCATGCAATTTAGACAAGTCTGTGCTATTTAGAGAACAGTGCAAGTGGCTTCGGGAAGAAGGCTTGGCACTGCCAGAAGATGCCTCTCAAGGGCCAGGCTGGGCCAACTTGTCAGCAGCAGAATGAAGAAGATAGCAAAGGTCAGCTGGGGTGGCGGAGTGAAGCGCAGCAGGGATGGCTGGGCTGGGGTTGCTGAGGCTTCCTGGGGCAGCTGCTTTGTGCTGTGCCCTTAGGGTTTCCTGGGCATTTGGCACTTCCTGGGATGCTGCATCTTTTTGCCATGTTGTTGGGGCTTCCCAAGTGTTTGGTGCTTCATGGGGTGTGGCAGCTTTGTAACATGATGCTGGGCCAGGCTTGGGCAGCTGAGGTTTCCAGGGGCAGCTGTTGCTTTGCTGTGGCTCAGGAGCTTCTTACAGCACCAAGAAGCCCCTAAGCCACAGCATATTCTTTCTCTGGCCTCCCTGTGATTGTGCTGCATGGCAACATTCCCCCAACCTGTGCATAGCCTATGCTGGGTCTCCCCACCCCCCTGCAGCACCCCTGCACTCCTTATCTGGGACTCCCTCTGCTACCCACTTAACCCACGTGTCTGGAGTTATGACTGCAACTGGGACTACCAGGAATGCTATCACTAAGTGTTGCAGTCACATGATGTCTCACTTTACAACCGCATCATTTAGTGACATAAATTCTGGTCCCAATAGTGTTTGTAAGTTGAGGACTACCTGTAATGTAGCCTTACAATGAAGCAGAATTAGCTCATCTAGTCATGTTTCTTGTCTGGTTTACCTGGGAAGGCTGACCAGTTTGCAAGTCTGCTACTCTCTACCAAAGAGGAATTTCAGGAATGGCCTCCAATCCTCAAGGAAATCTACTGTTTGCTGAGCATCTGGCTGCTGTTGTTTTTTTTTATTTTTATTTATGATTAAATTTATATACCGCCCTATCTCCCTTACGGGACTCAGGGCGGTGAACAGGCGATACTAAAAACCACGATAATAAATAAATAGTTTCTGTTCTAAAATCGAATTAAATAACAGGCCTGTTCTAAAAACACACCCATACAAAAACCCCCACTGAAACATAATCAAACTACGCCAGGCCGGCCGCACGGAATAGATGG
>NW_015389413.1:22605-24201 GCF_001527695.2 Protobothrops mucrosquamatus | reverse complement strand
TAACCGGTGCAACAAGATACCATGGTCGATGGTATCAAAAGCCGCTGAGAGGTCTAACAGGACCAGGATAGAGGAACAGCCCCTATCCCGAGCCCTCCAGAGATCATCAACCAACGCGACCAATGCCGTTTCCGTGCTGTGCCCAGGCCGGAAGCCGGACTGGCGCGAGTCTAGATAGACAGTTTCTTCCAGGTGCTGATGGAGCTGTCGTGCCACCACACTCTCAACAACCTTCGCAAGAAAGCGAAGGTTGGAAACAGGCCGGTAGTTGGCCAAAGTAGCCGGGTCCAGGGAGGGCTTCTTGAGGAGGGGCCTCACCACAGCCTCTTTCAAGGCAACCGGCAAGAACCCCTCACTCAAAGAAGCGTTGACGATTCCCTGGAGCCAGCCTCGTGTAACCTCCCGGGAGCCCAGTACCAGCCAGGAGGGACACGGGTCCAGTAAACATGTGGTGGTGTTCAGCCGTCCCAGCATCCTGTTCATGTCCTCGGGGGTCACAGGATCAAACTCTTCCCATAAAATGGACTCAAGACCTGCCTCCATTGGCCCACCTGAACTAGTCCAATCGGAGGCTAACCCGGCCTGGATCCGATCGATTTTGTCATGCAGGTAACACCCAAATTCCTCTGCCCGACCCTGCAAAGGGACATCCCGGACCCTCTGATGAAGGAGGGAGCGGGACACCCTAAACAGGGCGGCAGATCGGTTACTTGCAGACGCGATAAGAGCGGAGAAATAGTTGCGTTTCGCCGCTCTTATCGCTACTAGGTAAGTCCTTAAATGGGACTTTACCAATTTCCGATCAGATTCGGAGCAGGTGGCCCTCCAACTACTCTCTAGGCATCTCTTCCGACGCTTCATCACCCTCAGCTCCTCGGAAAACCAAGGAGCCAAGGTAGACCGGCATCGGGTGAGGGGCCGCAAAGGCACGACCTGGTCCAAGGCCCCTGCGGCCGCACCATTCCAGGCGGCCACCATGTCCTCAGTCGAGCCACGGGTCAAGGTCTCAGGTATTGGCCCAAGCTCCGTCTGGAACCTCTCAGGGTCCATCAGGCGCCTGGGGTGGAACCATTTTGTCACTTCTGGTTCCGCCTCCCCACGGTGGGGCATAGCAGTAGGAAAGGCCAGCCGAAGGAGAGAGTGATCTGACCATGACAGGGGCTCAACGACCATTTCCCCTAAACCATGATCACTTAGCCACTGGCCGGAGGCAAAAACTAAGTCCAGTGTGTGTCTTCCGGTGTGGGTAGGGACATCAACTAATTGGGTCAGGTCCATGGCCGTCATGGAGGCCATGAACTCCCGAGCCACCTCAGATGCTTCACCTAACGATGGCAGATTGAAATCCCCCATGACTAACAGTCTGGGGGTCTCAATCGCCATCTCGGCTATCACATTGAGTAGCTCGGGTAGGGCTGCTGATACATAGCGGGGAGCCAGGTATACAATCAGCACGCCCTGCTGCCTCCCATGACCCCACTTCACACCTAGGGATTCACAACCGGCAGTCTGCGGCACAGTGGTCTCCCTTGGATCCAGGCCTTCCCTAATAATAACCGCCACCCCCCCCACCCCGACCCTGGGCTCTCGGCTGGT
>NW_015389413.1:13078-22575 GCF_001527695.2 Protobothrops mucrosquamatus | reverse complement strand
CACAGCATCAGCCGAAAGCCCAGGCCCTGAGATCCTAAACCCCCTAGGTTGCAAGAAGAGCCATGGGGGCCAGAGCGCGCCACAGCTCGTAAACAGCGGGTGCGCCCTCCCCTAGTGTGATATGGCCCTCTGCTCCCGCCATATCTACCCCTCCCATACACAGTCTTAATGGAATTGCCCTCTATTAGGCAGACCCTCCACCCCTCCCCAATTCCAGGACCTACGCCCACCTCGCCGAGGCCTTCAGCCGGCCTGGGAGAATTAATTTCAGTTTGCCCACCCCTCTCCCTGGAACCCCCTAAAACCCGGACTACAAATTTGATTAAAAACACCAGCAGCAAGTGGATGCATAGATGACCAATTTGCAGAATGCCATGATACAACTAACAGCTGGGGCAGAATTTGTCTCAACCTGTGGTAGCACAACAGATGGTGGCTCAGCCAATGCTCTTAAATTCCCATGGAAGCTTGCTGGAGAAGTTAGAGATGGTTCCTTCTGATCCTCTTTCTCCACCTATTATGCAGCTGTGGGCTATGCCCTCTCTTGTCTGACCGTTCCCTAGGCAGCATCTCATCACCCCATTTCTCAAGGTCTTTTTCACATACCGTCACAATAGGAAAGATCATTTCCATCTGATGAATTGTTCCCCACAGAGTACACAATACCCAAACCAGAAGGCAGGCAGATATGCATAAATAAAAGTATTAATGCAGTACAGTATAGTAGAATATCTTTTAAAGATAAGCAACTGTCAATTCTAGGATCCCAGCAAACTATGACCCTAACTTCCAAGTGGAATCAATTTAATTATTGTAAGTGAAGACTATGTTTTTGCTCCTAAAGTAGTACCTTGTGCACATTGCACAAAAAAATGTTAATTGCCCAGGAAAAATAATTACTGTTTCTCATTTGGAAGTAATGATAATGAAGTAGCTAGGGGTCTTTCTTCTAAGTTTTGAACACAAGTAGAATTTACCTGAGGTCTCTCTCATGCATCCAAACTAAGTGTCTAATTAGGGCCAGGGAGACGTCAAAGGAAGGGTGAAATGGAAATCAGCAGTCAATGTAGAATTCACTGCCAAGATTATTTTTTATTATTTTTATTATTTGAATCACCATATGCAGAAAAGAAGATATCACCATATGCAGAAAAGAAGATTAAAATGGCGTTATTCCAAAGAAAATAATTGCCCTTCAGTTTTTGTGCAATTGAGGATTTGATCTCTTAATAATAGTTCAGCTCCTTGAATCATGTCCTTTGTTCTCTTGAACTCCAACTTCCATCTGCTACCTTTCTTTTGGGACATTTTTTTAATAATAATAATAATAATAATAAAGTTGGAAGGGTCCTTGGAGGTCATCTAGTCCAACACCCTGCTCAGGCAGGAAACCCTATACCATTTCAGACAAATGGCTATCCAGTCTCTTCTTAAAAACATCCAGTGTTGGAGCATTACAGCTTCTGGAGGCAGGTTGTTCCATTCAATCACGTCCTATTCTTGGAGATTGCCTGGACAAGTCCCTGCAGTTTTCTTGGCAAGGTTTTTCAGAAGTGGTTTGCCATTACCTCCACCAAGGTCAGCCAGCAGGCTTTGTAATTAAGCCAGGACTAGAACTCACAGTCTCCCAGTTTCTAGCCTGGTGCCTTAACCACTACACCAAACTGGCTCTCTTTGGGATATTAGGGAATCCCATAACTCAAATGCAGGATACTAAATAACAGAATTTAAACATATCCTCCCAGTTTGCTCAGAGAATGCTTGGGGTTTGACAATGTATTCATTTCCATGTCCAGGTCAATTTTTGGATCTAACCTAAACTGCATGGAAATGTACCAGGCGCTCCATTTGTGGCACCTGGGGCTCTCTAATGCAAGCAGTTTGAGTAAGTGGATAACTCTGGCCTTGGAAACAAGAAAAGTATGTTGGGAGATAAGAGGAAAGTGAGTATGCTTGCAGACCTTGAACTGGGGTTCTTTCTAGCTCTAGGTTTATGAAATACTGTAAAAAAGAAAGAATACTCTGCTTGCTACAAATACACACTTGTCTACAGCTAGTTAATTCCAGCACACATTTCTGGACCCAGGGAAATAAAATGGCTCGGCATAAGTGAGAAGGTTTTGAGATGCAGCAGAGATCATGGACAACCATTACTGTCTAATAGAAGATCCTGTGTTCAAATTTCCCTGGAAGCTTAAGCTTCTGACCTACTATACTCTTTCCCATTTTCAGGCTGAATTCCTTCAAGACAGGAAAAAGCACTTCTGCACGCTTAAGGGCACTGCCCTCTTTATTATACAGCACTGCTCAATAGAATGAGATTTTTCATACTGGGTTTTGTGGAATCCTAGAGTTCCACAAGAACTTGAATGGTTCTGCGAGACTAACAAGAGGGGGATCCGCCCTTCCAAAGATTGAGGGAGAAAATAAACCTCCCTGTAAGGGACTGAGGGGAAAAAAATGGAAAGTACTCAGCCTCAACACCACTCTTCAGGATTGTCCATAAAACGTTTTCTTTGTACAGTGAAAAGGGAAAGGCTTGTGCCCTGAAATTTGAAAGCTCAACCTCTCTTGGTTTTTTTTTAGCAAACAAGTTCCATGTCCTGAAAAAGTTTGAAACTCCTTAACTAAAATATGGGAAGGAAGGCCAAGGTTGAAGAAAGTGGGCCTTGTAGATGGGGAGGTGAAAGTAACTGATCCATTACTAATTGGAGACAAAGACTACCTAACATTGTCCAGTGACTGGTGTCAAAGTGTTTGGAACAGCTGTCAGATTCCAAAGAATTGGAATCCTACAATCCTCAGCTCAGCTGCCATGCCTACACTCTGCCCCAACTGATTGCATGTAGGGGTGTGTTGGTTTTCAAAATGCCCTGTCTGAAATTCCCAGAAGTAAACATTCCATGATTTTACTGATGGTGGATAGTTGTAACTTCTGATTTTATGTGGAAACAGGAAGTGCACTCATGGACTCAAGACCAATTACTGCAGTAAGTAGCATCCAAATAAAGTGTATACAGTAATATCCAAATGAAATAAAATTTGATGCAATAAGAAAGCCTTTGCTAAAGTAGTGATGCTTAGTAGGGCTATGAAAAAAGATTTTAGAGATGGGCCTAGAGTTAGAAGCAACAAGTGGTGGGACAGAAGGGGAGAAGAAAGTGTGGCACTCACCTGCAGTAGTAGATAAGCAGGCAGAGCAAAATTAGGACCAGCAATGCCAGGGCACCCAAGATTGTAAGTAGAAAGATAGTATGGTAGGTGGCAATATCTTTAATTCCTGCTGAGGTTGCCAGGCCTGCAGAGAAGACAGTTTGGGACCCTTTTCCACTCCACTTGGAAACAATATTTGCTATCTATAATGAGTATTTATATAAACCTCTTTAAATAACATTTTCTGGATGGCTTACAATTGCATTCAGTTTTTTAAAAAATGCAGTTTTATTAAAATAGCATAAATAATTGTAAAGTAACAATTAAAAAGACCAAATCATCAAAAGATTTAGAGATCAAGATCTTCCCCTGGCAGAGGTGTCTGCAGAAAAGATGGGGGGGGGGGGAGGAGATAATGAACACAGTGCTATGTGCTAAGCCCCACCCCTTTTGTACATGTGTCACGATATTACTTGCATCTATGAAACAGGCAGGGCATTTGTCCCAAAGTTAGAAGGAAAACATTCTACTCAAACTGAGAGTTCTTCTAGAAATTACAATCCAAAAAATGCTACACCCCAAAATAATTCCCACCAGTATCAAGCTCTTGCCAGCCTACTGCAATAGGAATCAAGATTCTCTCTGGGTTTAGCAAGATTTACTGAAGAAAATAGGGTCAAGTTACAGAAATCTCAGCAACCGGATAGCTTAACTTTCAGAAGTCAAGTTATCCCTCAACTTATTAAGGCAGAGACATTTTCAGTCTTTTACTAAGGACCTCTGTGGGAACTGTGGAGACAGCCATTCTCTTAATTCATAAGAGAGGAATGTCCAGTGGTCAGCATGTTAATCTCCTTTGTATCATGATACCAGGTATGCAAAAAACTTGTGTGCACTGAGATCAGTTTACTTCTCAGAGTCTTTGGCTATGGCAATTTTACCTGATGCAGGAGACAGCATAGCAGCTGCCCAATAGCCCAGCTGTGGAGAGACAAATGTCCAATAAAGCTGATTCCCTTCCTTGTGGATGAGTCCGGTTCCATTCTGGATCCACAGCCCTAAGAAGAGAGACTATGACTGAATCTGAAGTAATTAAAAAGGCCATCTGAATAAACCACTACCTGAAAGGAAGAGTACTACTCACCAGCACTATTCCCCCCAAACCCCTGTTAATCAAAATTATTCAAGAGCAGGCTGGCATAGTGTAATCAGCTACTGTATTGTGCCACACCTGATTTCTTATACAGAAGAAACACAAAGTTGGAACAGGGAACAGGCAACCTAAGAACATGGTGTGGCTCTCAAAATATGTCCCCTATTTAGAATTCTAGTACCACCACTTCATTTAATAACTTCAGCATTAACCTTAACCATAACCCCTAATTTGAAAGAGGCTAGGGGACCTTGATTGAGCCTGTGTACGCCAATACCAGACAGCATTGAACAGACAGCTTTTTGCTTATACTGCTAGCACAAAACCAGCTTAGATTCACAGGGCATTATATAAATAAATCATCTATATTCATACCAGGTCTAAATTGGAAGGGCTGAGGTACAATACAAACTAAACTCAAAGAAAAGAAGAATAGAAAAGAAAATAGATGGGGGGGGGGGGAAAGGTGCAAGAAAAAAGAGAAAGAAAGAAAGAGAAAAGAAAGAATATGATAAAGAAAAAGAAAAAAACATAAAAGTGACTTCCAACCTTCATTACAACACTTCCATCAATTTCATCCTCATCTTCTTCCTGGGAACAAAATGCTTCCACATCAGATTTGGTTCTTGTAGGCATGGTTAATGCTTGCCCTGCACAATTTCCTAATTGTTTTCCAGATACACCTAAGAATTCTATGACCCCGCAGAGAACTTGGTTCCATGGGTGAAGGAGAGGATGTTTGGCTCCTATTAATCACTCAATGTGCTTCCTGCCAAAGCCTCTTTTTAAACAAGCAATATTATTCCTTGCCTCATATGTTTGTAATTATTGGATACAATAATGATCAAACCATTAAAAATATGATTTACAAGCATTCCATCACTCACCACTCTTGAGGTCAAAGTGCCAGGCTGGCACACTGGTACTTGCTGCAGCGGTGTTGGATGACAGTGGGATGGAGAGGTGGACTGAACCAGAAAGCTGGACATCTGTGCCATTTGCAGTGAAGAGGCGAACACTGACTGCAACAATAGGCACCAGCTCCAACCATGTATTACTATCTGTACAAAGAGAGAGTTAAGAAATAATGGCTATCGCATCTCAAAGGTCCAGTAGCTACATATACATTGGATATGGATTTTCAAAACAGAAAATCCAAAAGATACTCCTATTCCTACCCGTGCACACAGTAGCATATAAGAATTGTAGTGGATTAAAAGGATTTTTTAATTATGACCAAGTATTGTCAAAACACAGCCCTATTCTCTACAATAAGCAGTGGGGAGGGTGTGGAATTCAGAGTGAGGTTTCTTTGTTCTCAGTGAGCTTTGCTTGGAGGCCCTGCAGGAATTGGGCACTTAAGAAAACAGGTTTCATGTGACTGGGCTAAAGTTTGAAGCCCAAAGCATAGAAAGCTGGCAAAGTTGGAAGGGAACATTCGCATGAGGGTTATTTAATTTATTGTAAGTGCTGGCTTGCTGGATATGTCTTTCTTTGCTCACTCAGAATGTTTGCACATTACTGAGTGCTGGGTGTGGAATGCAGATCTCAATCTTACGTAATTCATAGCAATTACATTATTCTTTCAAATCTTTACTTTGTTTCTCATGCCCTCCAAACCTGTTTGAGGCTGGTTATTGGCTACAGAGCCATTTATTTAATAACTTATTCCAGGGTAAAGGGGATTTGATGTTCTGTTACATATTCCAGGTGGCAGTGGGGTATCTTCCTATTCAAGAACAGATGGTGGCAGTGTAACTACCTGCTCAGCTGGAACGCTAGCTGAACATCCCAAAATTAGGTATAAAGGATGTGAAGGTGAAGATTCCAGGGAAGAGTTTGGCAGGCTGGTGTTAGTGTTAGTAATAGATACCTCCTCCTCCCCCCCCCCAATAACAATGATTGTGTATAATAATACATTAAATATCTATTTCATACCTCCAAATCTGGTGTCAGAGACAAGCTGTAATGGCTAGTTTTAATGCCCCAGCCTTCCCTATCCCACATTCCATGATGGCCCCTTACCGCTGCCATTACTTTCAGCCCCGATGAAGGACGGGAACCCTCTCACGTCTGGCCCACCACTGGCAGAAGTCAAGGTGGCTGAAACCTGGCTGTAGGTGGAACTGCGGAACAGATGAGCAGATTTGCGCTGGAACTGTGCCCATGGGTGGCTCTTAGCTCCTGCAATGATCAATACTTAAACTTTCTGACCTAATTGGGCTGTATTCATAAAAGACCACAGAATCCTTGGAGTTTGCTTTTAGTGCTGAGCCTCAGTGCATAGGTTTGCAATGCAATAACTCAAGAAAGTATCTATACATTTTTGGTCATTAACCATGAGATGCAGTCTTCAATAAATTCAAATTCTAGTATAAACCCCATGTGTTGAAGAAAGCATAAAGAAATAGGTACCTATATGGTGATCTTATAAAAATGTTAAGCCTTTTTGAACTAAATTTGTATTAAAATAGGAAAGATTACAACCCAGGTCATAACATTAGATCCTAGGTTCAATATTAGCAGCGTTGACATTGGCCTTACTAAGGTTTTTTTGTTTTTGTTTTGATAATCCAAATGACACCTTAAAACATATAGTTGATAGTTTTGTTATTGGCTGCAGCCAGGCAGGTAGTAGCAAGGTCCTGGAAAACTGGAAAGGCTTTGAATATTTCCATATGCTTTAATGGAAAAGATGACAAAAAAGGTGGTAATATCATGATAATACAGATGCTTTTTACTTTGCCTGGTTTAAATGTATCAGTTACATAAAACAAATGCATGATGATTGTCTACTACCCTTCTCCAGGTTCTTAGATAATTTAATTAAATAAGGCTATAGGTATTTTGTTTCTATATATGAGCCCATAATAACAAACTGCAGAGGTTCTCAAACTTTGTGATACTATGATTTCCTAAAATGACAAATAAATTTATGTGAATCCTCCCCATGAATAAAACTAATGATTGCATTGAAGTTAGGATCGGACAAGAAATAATTATACCATGTTTCAATGGTAATTTAAATTCAAATTTAAAACCATAATTTAATAGAAAGGATGACTTTATTTTTGCATAATTTCTGAAACTTGAATACTGCATACAAAAGTGTAGGCACCTTTGGTCAAGTTGTATGTTTCAATGAACCCTAAGTGATCAAAAGATGACACAACCTCTATATAGAACTAAGTTAAGCACATTTTTCTGCAAATTGGAACAGAAGCTTATGTGCAGTTGTTTATGGATTTGAAATAAGAAAACTTAATATAGCAGATGCAGAAGTCTGAGTACCCTTCCAATTGATCCAGTGTTATTTTCCCCCGTAAAGCTGTCAATAAAGTCCAAACAAGTTATTGTTTCATTAGATCTAAAATTAGCCAGGAGAAGACAATTTCACTTGAGCCTTCCAACATTTAAGGTCGTCAGTATTGTTCAGTCTACTTTTAACAACAACCATAGGGCCCTTCAAGTAACTCTCTGAGCACTGAAGACAAAGATAATTTACTCTTACAAAGTAGATGGCTATAAAAATAGTATCTAAACACTTCCTGCTAATACCGGTAATTTGAACTGCAAGAAATTGAAAATACTGAAGCTGCTGAAGTGAAGAAACCAGCATGGCTGCATAAAGAACTCTCTGATAAATTGAAAGATAAAAAGGACAAGTATAGAAAGTGGAAAGAGGGGCACATAACTAAGTCAGAATATCAGCAAAAAGCCCGAGCCTGCAAAGATGAAGTGAGGAAAACTAAGGCTCAAAATGAACTAAGGCTTGCGACCAAAGTCAAAAATAACAAAAAAAGCTTCTTTCAACATGTAAAAAACAAGAAAAAAGTGAAGGAAATGATTGGTCCATTAGTGGGTAACTCGTTTTTTGCATCTATCTTTACACAAAAGGAAAAAACAGACCAACCTACCAAAAATAGTGCCATAAAAAACAGAATAGAAACACAAGTTAAGATAGGCAAGAAAACAGTAAGTGAGCACCTGTCCAGCCTAGACGAGTTCAAATCACCAGGACCAGATGGATTACACCCCAAGGTTCTCAAGGCACTGGCAGATGTGATCTCAGAACCATTGAACTATATTTTTCAAAGATCCTAGAGCACTGGGGAATTACCGGAGGACTGGAAAAGAGCTGATGTAGTTCCCATCTTCAAAAAAGGAAAAAAAATGGACCCAGGAAATTACAGACCTATCAGCCTGACCTCAATACCTGGGAAGATTCTGGAAAAGATAATCAAACAACGAATCAGTGAATACCTAGAGGCAAACAAAGTAATTACTAAAAGCCAACATGGGTTTATCAAAAACAAATCATGCCAGACAAATCTTATTGCATTCTTTGACCAAGTGACAAAATTAGTGGATCAGAGGAATGCTGTGGATATAATTTACTTGGACTTCAGTAAGGCATTTGATAAAGATCACAACCTACTACTTGATAAGATAGAAAAATGTGGGTTAGACAGCATCACCACCAGATGGATCCGTAGCTGGCTGACCGGCCGTACTCAGCGTGTGGTCCTCAATGGAACTGCATCTACATGGAGGGAAGTGTGTAGTGGGGTGCCCCAGGGCTCTATTCTGGGCCCAGTGCTCTTCAACATCTTCATCAATGACTTGGACGAGGGGATAGATGGGGAACTCATCAAATTTGCAGATGACACCAAGCTGGCAGGAATAGCCAACATTCCAGAAGACAGGCTTAAGATACAGGAGGATCTGGACAGACTTGAACACTGGGCACTATCTAACAAAATGAAATTCAATGGTGAAAAAAGTAAGGTTCTTCATTTAGGCAAGAAAAACCAAATGTACAGGTATAGCATAGAGGGTACCTTGCTCAATAGTAGTAACTGTGAGAGGGACCTCAGAGGCCTAGTGGCCAATCACTTAAATATGAGCCAGCAGTGTGCTGCAGCTGCCAAAAAGGCCAACACAGTGCTAGGCTGCATTAACAGAGGGATAGAATCAAGATCACGTGAAGTATTTTTTTTTTTTTTTCCAACAAAATTTTTTATTGGTTTTATTTTACATGGTGGCAAGGCCATCAATTAATCAAAACAAAATCATATTTGTACAATTCAAATTATTTCAATATAATTAACTCAGTTATACATATAACTAATCTATTATTATTTTAATATATCCTACTTCCCCTTAGGTCAATACTAGTAACTCTATTTCT
>NW_015389413.1:9896-10986 GCF_001527695.2 Protobothrops mucrosquamatus | reverse complement strand
TATTATTATTATTATTATTATTATTATTATTATTATTATTATTATTATTATTATTATTATTATTATTATTATTATGGATCATCGCACAGTCAGCCAGATGTTCAGACTGGATTTGGCATTTTGTCTACCTATCGAGTCCTTCCCAAGGACCTGGGATAGGCAGATGTGGATGTTTGATGGTATTACAGATATCGTCGCAAGATGGAAGCAGTTCCTATTATTATTATTATTATTATTATTATTATTATTATTATTATTATTATTATTATTATCCAGAAAACCAAGAAAAACCTCTGCTAGAACTGCCCCCAAACTGATCAGATCTGCAAAATAGAACCTTCAGATAACTGTAAAAGAGTTGCTGAATAGTTTAACTGAAGTAGTTGTCCTCAAGTCCCCACAGTACAGCAATTCTTATGCAACATGACCTGCATGGGGGAACTGATACAAAGAAAAAAATTCTCTGACCTCATCCCCAAAGTCATCATATAAAGTATGCAAAAGAAAATATTGGTAAGCCTGAATTGTTTGGAACAAAAGTGGTTTGGGCAGCTGAAAGAAAAACTGTTCAAGCATAACAACACAGGAGAAAAAGGGTGAAGCATTTGAATGAAAGAATACCTTGTTAAATGTAGATGTTAATGTTTTGCAATTGTGTGGCAGCTAGTGGCATAGGTTTGTGTGGGTGGAAGAATGAGTTCAATCAACTAAAATCAACATACCCTATGAAGGGATTTTATTGTGCTTATGATTTTAGTATGTTTAAGTTTGACATTAGCATTTATTTTATATATAGTAACCATTTTATATTGATACTTATAGTGTTATCATGTAATCATTGTTTTGTTATTTTGTAATCATTATTTTGTAGTTAATTGCTTGACCAGATGCTTTATATACAGGTGAAACTCGAAAAATTAGAATATCGTGCAAAAGTTCATTTATTTCAGTAATGCAACTTAAAAGGTGAACCTAATATATGAGATAGACTCATTACATGCAAAGCAAGATAGTTCAAGCCGTGATGTGTCATAACTGTGATGATTATGGCTTACAGCTCATGAAAACCCCAAATCCACAATCTCAGAAA
>NW_015389413.1:4633-8181 GCF_001527695.2 Protobothrops mucrosquamatus | reverse complement strand
AAAAGGTGGAAGACATCTTTTCTGGTTGTTGCCTTCATCTCTCTACCAGCCACGAAGAGAGATGGGGTCACCCAACTCTATTTTGATCAAAATAAAAGTTGTTTGCTTGCTGAAACCTCGACTCAGGAGTTTCTTTGGCTCTTTTAAATTCCTGAGTAATGCTGGGGCAATTGTGAGGCTAAGTGGAAAACCTTACACCTAGAACCGGGGTCCTCAACCCCCAGGCTGCGACCTACTACTAGGCCATGAGCTGTTCGGAACCAGGCCGCAGAAGCAGCAGGCAAGCGCACACGCATGTGCGCACCCCCACTTGTACAAGCAGCAGGCGAATGCATGCGTGCATGTTCCATTTGTGCGAGCGGCGCACATGTGCCCACCGCTTGTGCAAATGAAGCTGCGTGTGCGCGCTCTTGCCAGCCACTCACACAGAACCATCCCCTCTCTCCTCCCCCAGCCAGTCCACAAAGACAGAAAGGTTGGGGAACTCTGTCCTAGAAGCTATGTTTCATGGTCAGGGAAGAAATTGAAAATGAAAAAAGTTTGGAAATTTCTTTAAGACAATGATCCAAAATGTATATCCAAACTGAAGCACTTACAGAAAAGAAAAATAAAGAGTTTTTTTTTAAATACCCTTCATAGTTACTGGACTTGGATATTATTGAAAAAATCTATGAGGAACACTCAGACATGCAGTATTTGCAAGGAGTTCTAAGAATTTTTCTGAGCTAGAAGAATTCTGCAAGGAAGAATTGGCAAAAATCCCAAAACCAAGGGGGGGGAAAGGCTACAGGAAACATTTAGAAGCTGTTACTTCTGCCAACAGAGGAGCTAACTTCTGCACTGGACATATTCACTGTTTTTTTAAATTCTGAATCTGTAAACAACTGCACATAAATACTAAGTATGCATTCAAGTTTTCAGAAAGAAGTCATGTTTACTTTTGTATGATGGAGAGATTGAGTCTATGTCTGTTCATTTTGTGATTAACTGAAACATACAATTTAAACAAACTAATTTTGCATGTATTGTATAATTTTCCAAACAGTCACCTTCATTTTTGATTACACATTTACTTATGATCAACATTTGTTCTTTATAAGTAGCACCTATAGAAAACCCTTACACACAAAAATCAATTGTTGCAGATGGAATCCGTATGCTTTGTCATTTTGTTGTATTTATTTTGTACATTGTTCTAAAATTCAGGAAGAGATATTGTCAGGAATTTTATTTCAAAGTAGTGTCGGAAGACACATCAGTGAATTGATCCTTTTCAGTAATAGTGAGTGCACAAGTTATCAGTTTAGCACTGAATGGATTCACTAACTTCATTAACACATACATTTCTACAGACTAGAGCTTTACTACATGCCATACTGCTGGAGACAGTGGAGGCAGATGAGTATTTCCAAAAGAATCCAAATCCAGTTACCAATTATAGCTCTAAAAACATTCACTACCCTCATTTTATCATCCTCCACTTGTCAGTACATTCATCATATTGGCTCCTGTCTGTATCAGGACTCATTGAGAAATGGATAAGGTTTCAACTCATTTGCTTATGATTCTAGAAAAGGCCCAATTTGCTCCTCCTGTGACTTAACCCAGATGAATAACTCACATCTTAAACATTTTTATCTCCAAAGTCCCTGCAAAGGCACTTGATGCTGATGTTGTTTTCTTTGTACAGGTTGGTACTGACTTCTATGGAGGTACAGAGCTTGTACAGATAAAGACCCTGGGTCCCACCATGTTTTTTTATTGTCAAGCAAGTTCTTAATACTTAACTAATACTTACTTCCGCCCAAAGAAGGGCTCCCTGCCAGCAGGACCTCATTAGAGCTCCTGCAGATTCTCCACAGTTTTAGGCTTAGAATGGTTTCTAAGCCAGAAGAAACTTCCCTGAGAAAGGGGAAGCTCTGGAAATCAACCCTCTTGCTCCCCTGAATAGCCGGACGCTCCCAGACTGCAGGGCAGGGCAGGGCAGGGCAACCATGCAAGTTCACTGTGGAAGAACCAGCCATTTATTCGGACATTTACCTTTCTTGTCAAGAGAGACTTCCTCTAGTTGCAGCTTGTCGTTTCCTTTTTGTGGAACTATCATCATTTCTGAAGCTCTGTAACTTTAAAAATGGTGTGGAGGGAGGAGTCAGATTTTCCGAGCCAAACTAAAGAAGCTGGAAATCATTGTGGAAACTATTTTTGAAACTTAAGGATATAAATCTTTGGAGGACTCTATATGGCTGTGGATTTCTCTGTTCTTTTTTTTTTGCCTTTAAAACAAAGGATTGTTTAAATGAGGCTTTGAGTTTGCTGTGAGGGGAGAGTGAAACAACACCGAGTTTAACGGCTTTTGTTTGGTCCAGACTGTGCCTTCTCTCTCTCTCTTTTCTTTTTAAGGATTTTCCTCGGTCAGTAACATTGGTTGACCACAAGAGGGAGGCAAAAGACTGTGATATGTTAACCATTACTTTTTTTACTAGTTTTGCAAATTATTGGGCTTATAATAATTTAAAGTTATAATTTAGAACTTTAAAGTGTTTAACTTCAAATTTTAAGCTTTATCTACACATTAAACATGACAACCAGGAAGAGAATGGAGAAGACTGAAAGGATATCAGGGGATTTAGGGCTCTTAAAACCATTTTTGGATGAATATACAGCCAAGACACGAGTTAATTCAGAACATGGGAAGAAGTATCCAGGCTAAATTTGATGGTTTAGCAAAAGAGCTGCGTGGTGAAATACAACACTTGACTGGAGAGATTAAGAAGGTGGAAGTGAAATCTGACCTTTTGGAACATGAGGTAAATAAGGTAAATAATTTGCTGGAAGCTGATTTGGACCAAAATGCAATTTTGGAATGTCAGATAAAACAGTTCCGATTTAGATTTCAAGCTATTCCCGAACAGTCAGGAGAAGACATTAGATTAAGGATGGTATTGTGTAGTGGGCTTCAGTAGGCAAGGAGCAGACCAGCATAGTTATGTTATTTATTATTATTATTATTATTATTATTATTATTATTATTATTATTATTTATTTTATTATTTATTGAATTTATATACCGCCCTATCTCCCTTACGGGACTCAGGGCGGTGAACAGGCAATAATAAAACCACGATAAATATACACAAATTTCTATCTAAAATCAAATTAAATAACAGGCCTGCTCTAAAAATACCCCATACAAAACCCCCACTAAAACATAATCAAACTACGCCAGGCCGCATGGAATAGATGAGCCTTCAGGGCTCGGCGAAAAAGGCGCAGGTCCGCAACTGTACGTAGGTCGGGGGGTAGGTCATTCCAGAGGGCAGGAGCTGCCACAGAGAAGGCTCTCCCCCTGGGGGGTCGCCAGCCGGCATTGTCTGGCCGACGGCACCCTAAGGAGGCCCTCTCTGTGGGAGCGGACTGGTCGAAGGGAGGTGTTTGGTAGGAGGCGGTCTTGCAAATACCTAGGTCCATTGCCACGGAGCGCTTTAAAGGTTGTTACTAACACCTTGAAGCGCACCCGGAAGGCCACAGGCAGCCAGTGCAGCTCGCGC
>NW_015389413.1:0-3731 GCF_001527695.2 Protobothrops mucrosquamatus | reverse complement strand
GATAGACAGTTTCTTCCAGGTGCTGAGGGAGCTGTCGTGCCACCACACTCTCAACAACCTTCGCAAGAAAGCGAAGGTTGGAGACAGGACGGTAGTTGGCCAAAACAGCCGGGTCCAGGGAGGGCTTCTTGAGGAGGGGCCTCACCACCGCCTCTTTCAAGGCGGCCGGCAAGAACCCCTCACTCAAAGAAGCATTGACAATTCCCTGGAGCCAGCCTCGTGTAACCTCCCGGGAGGCCAGTACCAGCCAGGAGGGACACGGGTCCAGTAAACATGTGGTGGTGTTCAGCCGTCCCAACATCCTGTCCATGTCCTCGGGGGTCACAGGATCAAACTCTTCCCACAAAATGTACTCAAGACCTGCCTCCATTGGCCCGCCTGAACTAGTCCAATCGGAGGCTAAACTCAAGTCAAACTCTAGTTTGACTCTAGTTTGACTCAAACTAGAACTAAAGTACTGCAGGCAATTGCCTGTAATTTATACTCTGAGCCCACAGGGCCTTAACCAATCACAATACTTGAAAAACCCACCCAAATATGAATGTTCAAAGCTTCCCTCCAAAACAGTTGGAGTTAACAGTCAGGGTCATCTAAAGGTTAGTTTCATTTTAGCTCCACAAGCAGTTGGAGTTAAGTTAGTTTCACTTTAGCAGGGATTAACACACTTTATATATATTCAATACATAACACCCCTTTCCCCTAGGATAGTTATCATCCTCAGTCTGTTCAATATTCATAGTCATTGAGATAGGCCGGGGCCCCGCGGATCCTGGTGGACTGCTGCAATGTTATTGGAGAGTCCTGTTCAAGTGGAGCATTGTCCATCTCCAGTTGAACAGAGTTGTGATGGCCGATTAGGTCGCCCGTGAGTGGTGGAAGCTCTACGGCCCTTCATACCTCCGTTTCCCCGGAGGCAGCCACGGGTGCTTGTGGCATCTCCGGTCGGGTTTCTTGGCATGCCTGGCAACTCCTTACTTGATTCTCAATGTCCTTGTCCAGGTCTGGCCACCACAAGTAGCTCCTGGCTAGAGCCTTCATTCAAACAATTCCTGGGTGTCCCTCGTATAAGGAATCCAGCACCCTGGAGCAAAGACTGGGTGGAATGATGACCCTGCTGCCCCACAGCACACATCCCTTGTGGGCCGACAGTTCATTTTTCCGAGAAGTGTAGTGATGGAACTCAGGGCCTGGCCGGGTCTCTGGCCATCCCCTTAACACCCAGTTGAGAACGTGGCTAAGCGTTCTGTCTTAACACCCAGTTGAGAACGTGGCTAAGCGTTCTGTCCATGGTGGTTTCAGCTGCAACGTCCCCTGCATGTAGGGGTGCTTCAGGCAGGTCCTGGATCGCCAGGATACGACAAGCTGGGGTTGGGTCCGGATCAGTCTGCGAAAGAGGCAGTCAGCTGAGAGCATCGGCGTGGCCCATTTCCTTACCCGGCTTGTAGACTAGCCGGTACAAGTATGCAGCCATGAAAATGGACCATCATAGCAGTCACGGCGACAGGATCTGCGGTGTCTGTTTGTCTGCTGTGAAGAGACCAAGCAGAGGTTTGTGGTCTGTAAAGATGGTGAAGGTTCGTCCATATAAGAAGTCATGGAACTTCTTAATGCCAGCCACTATGGCGAGGGCTTCCTTGTCTATCTGGGCATAGTTTCTTTCAGCCAATGATAACGTTCTAGAATAGTATGCGATGGGGGCCTCTCTACCATCTGGCATCCTGTGGCTTAGTACTGCCCCAATGCCATATGGCGAAGCGTCACAGGCTAGTGTTACTGGTAGGTTTTTGTTGAAATGAGCTAGGACGGAGTCTGATGATAACAATGATTTTACCGCCTTGAACGCTTTGTCTTGGGTGCGCGACCAGCCCCAGGGCATTTTTTTTCTCCAGTAGGCGGTGTAGCGGTTCTGCCAGGGCAGCCTTATGTGGTAAGAAGGAGTGGTAAAAATTGAGCAAGCCCAGGAATGATTGTAGCTCCCCCTTGGATTTTGGTGTGGGGCCTTGCTGAATTGCCTTTAGCTTTGTGTCAGATGGGTGGATTCTGGCAGCATCGATGTGGAAACCCAAGAATTCTGTGGATTCCATGCCGATCTGGCACTTTTCCTTCTTGAGGTTTAGGCCTGCCTTGCGGAAACGTTGGAGTACTGCACGGAGACGTTCCGCCAGGACTGCCGCTGATTCCCCCGCGATCAGGATGTCATCAAAATACGGGCAGACGCCGGGAATGTTCTTCAGTGTTTGTTCCATAATACTTTGGAACAACCCTGGTGCTACGCTTACCCCAAACTGCAAGCGGTGCACTCGGAATGCACCTCTGTGTGTGACGATTGTTTGTGCTTCTGCGGTAGTGTCGTCTACCGGTAGCTGCTGGTAAGCCTGGGCGAGGTCTAACTTAGCGAAGATTCGGCCTCCCTGGAGCGAAGCGAGGATGTGGCTCAGTACTGGTACAGGGTAAGCATGTTGCTGTAGTGCACTTGTAGTCTGCGCAGATGCGGACGTCCCTGTTAGGCTTAACTGGGGTCACTATTGGAGTCTCCCACTGGCTGCAGTCCACCGGTTGGAGCACTCCCTGCTGTACCAGCTTGTCTAGTTCCACATCAATTTTTGGCTTCAATGCAAAAAAAAAACCCTGCGCGGTTTTAATCGGATTGGAGTTACTGCTGGATCGAGGTTGAGTGAAATGGGCGCCCCTTTGTATTGTCCCAACTCTGCTGAATATGTCAGCATATTGTTGGCATACTGCTGCTATATCAGCTATTTGTGTTCGATGGATGCCCGTCACCCTGATGCCCAGGGCCTTGAACCAGTCCAGTCCTATGAGGTTGGTGCACGGTCCCTCTATGACCACTACACTGAGGGGACCCTTGAACTCTCTGAATTGTACTCTAATGGTAGCTTCCCCCCTTATGGGAACACGGCAATTCTGGAAGTCCGATAGCACTAAGCTCGATGATTTGAGTGGGACCTGCCATCGGCTACATTTGCAAATGTGGTCGAAAGTCCTGGAGGAGATAATGGACAGGGCCAATCCAGTATCTAGCTCCATGGAGCATGGGACCCCTTGCAGTCTTAGTTGGAGTCTTATCTTTTCTTTGATGGAACGTTGGGCCCCTGTGTGTTGGATGCTACGCCTTCCTGAGCAGTATTCAACTCTGTTCTGTCCTGGGGGCCATTTCCCCTCGTGCTGCTGTGTTGCAGGTTTAGTTTCCTGCTGACGACCTCTGCAAACTCTGGCAAGGGTGCCCTTGCTTTCCACAGGCATGGCATACTGCTGTGCGGAATCTGCACTCTGCTCTTTCATGCTGTCCCCCACAGCTTACGCAGCTCTGTGTGGAAGTTGCTTGCTCTGTGGAGCGTGGCTGTGTGGGTGGCTCTCTCCACAAACAATCAATTTCTTCACTCTCACTGGCCTCCCCCGAGCCTTCTGCAGTCTCTTGGTCGATCGCTGTGGGGCTGGTGTGTGTTTTAGGTGGCCGGAGACTCTTCATTGCCCCTCTGGCAGCCTCTTCCACCATGACTTCCTTCAATGCATCTGTTGTGGCTCCGTCTTGTGAGCCCCTCTTATCGGAGGAAGAAGGCTCCGAACATGAAGGAGAGGAGATGGCCAGGCCTCCCTCTCCAGGACCCTCCTCTTTGGCAATGCCTCAGGTGTCTCCTGACGGAGAAGAGATTGACCAGGAGCCAGGTGTTTCTGAGATTGGCCAGGAGCCAGGTGTTTCTGAGATTGGCCAG
>NW_015389412.1:59505-61774 GCF_001527695.2 Protobothrops mucrosquamatus | reverse complement strand
CTCAATCCTGGCTAGAACTCTGATGATGTTAGCAGACGCTGACGAAAGCTAAGTTTTTAAATAAATTTTTAGTCTCAGTGATCTGTGTTTTAGTTTTTTGAATATAATATAATATATAATATATAATATATTATATTATATTATATTATATTATCATATAATATCATATAATATCATATAATATCATATCATATCATATAATAATATAATTAATATAATATAATATAATATAATATAATATAATATAATATAATATAATATAATATAATAATATAATATAATATAATATAATATAATATAATATAATATAATATAATATAATATAATATAATATAATAATATAATATAATATAATATAATATAATATAATATAATATAATATAATATAATATAATATAATATAATAATATAATAATATAATATAATATAATATAATATAATATAATATAATATAATATAATATAATATAATATAATATAATATAATATAATATAATATAATATATAATATAATAAGTAGAGTAGAGTAGGATAGGATAGGATAGGATAGGATAGGAATAGAATAGAGCTGGAAGGGGCCTTGGAGGTCTTCTAGTCCAGCCCCCTGCTCAAGCAGGAGGGCCTATACCATCTCTGCTTTAAATAGCACTTCTTCCGACAGCTGGTCGGGCGATCCCGCAGGAGGAATCTGCCCTGGACCGAGAGGGAGATCTGGCAAGCCAGCCTCCAGCAAAGGGGCCCTGGAAAGGATCCCTTCTGCAAGGCCCCCCCCTGCCCCTCCTAGCTCCTAGAGAAGGAGGCGGGGCTTCTGATGGCTTATCGCAGGGGTCTCCAAACTTGACCCCTTTAAGACTTGTGGACTTCAATTCCCAGAATTCTACATTGGGAGACCCCTGACTTATACAGTGACCGAATTGCGGCCGAACAGGATAAATGGGGGGGGCGCTCCCCAACCCCACCCGCCCCGCTCAGCGCCTGACCTGCGGCCTCGGGGAACTGGATCTGAATGTACTTGTCGGAAAATTGGGTGAGGGCAGTCAGGATCGGGTCACAGACTTTCTTCCTGGCCTCGATCTGGGGCCCGGAGAGCAGCCCCTCCGTCGGGAAGGCCGGCAGGCGGGGGCTCCAGCTGGAGGCCGTGAAGTCGAAGGAGAAGACCAGGTCGTCGTCCAGGGTCTGGGCCAGGCCGTACTGCGGGTAGTCCTTCTGGCAGAAAAACACCTCCGAGAACAGGTGCGCGGGCTGCTCTGGAGGGGGCGAGAGAGGGAAGAGGAGGAGGAGGAGGAGGGGGTGGACAGAGGGAGCCCCCCCCACTCACCCCCCCACGGCAACCTGGGAGGCAGCGAGGGGGAGCATCACGTGACACACACACACACACCCGTGACCAGGTCAGGCCAGACACCCATTCATGATTTAGGCCAGGGGCCTTCAAACTTGGCCCTGGGAGGACTTGTGGACTTCAACTCCCAGAATTCCTCAGCCAGCGTGTACACGCTGGCTGAGGAATTCTGGGAGTTGAAGTCCACAAGTCCTCCAAGGGCCAAGTTTGAAGAGCCCCGATTTAGGCTGCTTGCCGAGGGGCGTCGCAGCCGTCGCGACGGTGTCTCCCCGAAGCTCCGCCGTGCGAGATGCAGATTCCGGCCTTCGACGGTCCCGTCGCGGCTGCCATCTTGACTTTTCTGACCTCTCGTCCTCTTCCTCCGCCCCGGTGGGCTGCCAGTCCCTAGTGAGGGACAGAGGGACCCAATTCCAAGAGGGCGTGGCGTTGGGGGCTCCCAGCACGACGCCTTCCTCTGCCTGCTGCCCCCCCCTCCCCATGGGTGGGTGGGGGCTGCTATTTGGGCTATTTGGGTTGGGGGAGACTCAGGAAATGGTCTTAGACCCCCACCCCGCCGCTAATTACTCCCGTTTTGCTCCACCTTCCTTCCTTCCCTTTCCCCCTCCCCGTTTCTCAGCGGCTGGGGGAGGACCCGACCTCCTTCTGGGTGCGTTCACACAGCAACATTGAATCAACCCGCATTCTGGTCGTGAGAACCAGCCTGAACTCCAAACGGCGCCTGCTCTCCCTTCGCCCCTCCGCCGGTCACTCCCTGGTTCCCAGGTGCGGAGTTCCCCCGTGTGTGTGAGTGTGTGTGTGTGGGGTCCTTGCCGACCCTGGTGGCCCGGGGGTCGTGCGAAAGCGGCTGAATCGCCTCCCAGACGTTGCCTGGGCTGCTCCGGAAGGCCAGGAGGAGACTCGCGGCTTCCTAACCCGCGAGGAAGAGCTGGCC
>NW_015389412.1:34653-58330 GCF_001527695.2 Protobothrops mucrosquamatus | reverse complement strand
TCCCGGCGGCGGGGGAGTTTTGCCTTCCGTCCGAACGCGGCTTCTTTTGTTACGCGAAGGAAGGAGCCTGGGTTTGGTAACCCGGGTCAAGCGCCCGTGTGAACGCGGCTGTAGTGGCGCGTCTCCCGCTCTGGGGCAGGGGCTCCTCAGCCTCCGCCCCCCCCCCGGCCCGCCTCTTTACCTCCAGCCGTGGCCATGGACGCCCAGATTAAAGCCCAGGCCGGCAGCGCCCACCGGCAGCGCCCGGGACCCACCATCGTCTCTCCTGCCCGCTCGCCCTTCTGGGCCCGCGGGGGGAACCCCGACGCTCCGCGCCCACCTGGGCCCCGCCTCTGGGGCCGGCCAGCCAATCCGCTCCCCTTGCGCGCCCTGGTCACCTGTTGCCAAGGGGAAGCCCGGGAGTTTCGGTCCCGAAGTGGAGATGGTGCAGCTGGGCTGGAAAAGAGTAGAGTAGAAGAATAGAATAATAGACTAAAGATAGAATAGAATATAATAGAATAGAATAGAATAGAATAGAATAGAATAGAATAATAGAATGGAATAGAATAGAATAGAATAATAGAATGGAATAGGAATGGAATAGAATATAGAATAGAATAGAATAAATAGAATAGAATAATAGAATAGAATAAATAGAATAGAATAATAGAATAGAATATAGAATAGAATAGAATAAAGATAGAATAGGATAGAATAGAATAGAATAGAATAAGAATAGAATAGAATAATAGAATAGAATAGGAATGGAATAGAATATAGAATAGAATAGAATAAATAGAATAGAATAATAGAATAGAATAGAATAATAGAATAGAATAGGAATGGAATAGAATAGAATAGAATATAGAATAGAATAGAATAGAATAGAATAATAGAATAAAGATAGAATAGAATAGAACAGAATAGAATAGAATAAATAGAATAGGAATGAAATAATAGAATAGAATAGAACAGAACAGAATAGAGCTGGAAGGGACCTTGGAGGTCTTCTAGTCCAGCCCCCGGCTCAAGCAGGAGAACCTATAGTACCATCTCAGACAAGTGACTCTCTAGCCTCTTCTTAAAAACCCCCAGTGATGGAGCGCCCACGATTTCTGAGGCCTGGGGAAAAAACCCTAAGAATTGGAAAAAAACCCACGGTTTTCATTTTCCCCCTTTGTTTCTAAAGCCATTTGGGAAAAAAGGGGGAAACCCTGTCCCCCCCCCAGTTTTTCCAGTTGTTTTCCAGCCGGGGGGGGGAGCAGGTGGGGGGGGACAGAGGGAAGCGAGGCCAGAGCGACACCAGAGCAACCTGCCCTCCCTTTTTGAGGGAGGGGGGGCAATCCGGTGGGCCAGGGGACTGTAGGGGAGGGAGCCTGCCTCGACCCGGGCTGTGAGAAAAGTCCCGGAGGTCCGGTGGGGGGGGGGAGGCGAGAAGGTGAGCGGAAGAGCCCGGAGGCTGCTCCCAGAGCTTTGTACCGGAAGCGTCGGTCCGCAGCTCCACCTCAGTCTGCCGGGGACAGGAGCCTCACCTACAGCACGGTCACCTTGTCAAAAGATAGACGGGGGGGGGGGAGCAAACACCTTAGAGAGCAGCCCCCCCTTCAGGAGAGCCTGGGAAGAACGCCAGAAACCACCGTGGTGAATGTGGTGGGCAGGTACAAATCTAAACCTGGATAGTAAAAACTGGGGGGGACAGGGAGGTGCGGCAGCACCTGGGGGGCAGCGCAACATCCTGGTCAAAAGGAGATGTGTAGTAGTAGTAGTAGTAGTAGTAGTAATAGTAATAGTAGTAGTAGTAGTAGTAATAAAATAATAATAATAATAATAATAATAACAACAATAACAACAACAACAACAACAACAATAATAATAATAACAATAATAATAATAATAATAATAAAAATAATAATATTTTCCAAAGCGCCTGAAGGCAGGACAAGGAGCAACGGGTGGAAACTAACCAAGGAGAGAAGCAACCTAGAACTAAGGAGAAACTTCCTGACAGTGAGGACAATTAACCAGTGGAACAACCTGCCTCCAGAAGCGGTAAATGCTCCAACATGGGAAGTTTTTAAGAAGAGACTGGACAGCCATTTGTCCGAAATGGTATAGGGTTTCCTGCCTGACAAGGGGGTTGGACTAGATGACCTCCAAGGTCCCTTCCAACTTTAATAATAATAATAATAATAATAATAATAATAATAATAATAATAATAATAATAATAATAATAATAATAATAATAATAATAATAATAATAATAATAATGTTGGAAGGGACCTTGGAGGTCAACTAGTTCAACCCCCTGGAAAGAGTGTGAATGAAGGGGAGCCGAGAGCTGCAAAAAAAAACGCCAATGAGATCCTTGGCTGGCTGAAGTCGCCATCCTGATGTCTCTGGACATCAGGAAACAGGGTGTGTGTGTGTGTGTGTGTTTGTGTGTGTCAGGTGACCAGGCAGGACCCGGGCAGCAGCTCCTCAAGGGCTCTGCCCAGGGGTGCCACCCATGGAGGGGGAGAAGGCTCTTTTTCAGGGTGGCTCCCCCCTTTTCCTTCGGGGGTCCAAGCCTTTGGGAGGGGGCGGTCGGGGGGGGGGTCTCGGCTTTGGCCCCTCCCACAGTTTGTTGCCTTCTGCCTGGCGTCCAGCCCGGGATACTTCGGAGAAGCTCCGCGCATAAGAGCCCCGGAAGACAGAGGGCTTGAGGACGGGGCTGGACTACATGACCTCCAAGCTCCCTTCCCGCTCTATTCCAGTCTGAATTCTAAGACGGAGAAGCCCAGCAGGACCCCTACGGCCCTTCAGCCACCCCCCCGCCCCCAAAGGATGCTTTCCCAGTGGCAACCCATCCATTTCTGAAGCCGTGAGAGCGACGGTCCGGTTGGGGGCTGCCGGTCCTTGCTCCCCCCCCCTCCTTCCAGGCTGCCCAAACCTTCAGGCGGCCACCCCGAGGAGAGGGGGGGCGCCATCGAGGCATCAAATGGGTGATGGCAGTGGGGAAGTACTACATAACCCATAGCCCGCATCACGCAGGTCGACCTGTAGGGAGGCGGGGCTGAAGGGCCTGGGCGGGTCGAAAGCCCCCCCCCGGTGAAGGAAATGAAAAAGGAGTCCCTCCATTGTGGGGGGGAGAGGACCCCTCCCCGTTCCCTCCTCCCAGCCTTTACCCCGTTTCGCTCAGAGTCCCAGGGGTAGGTCACCTTGGCTCTTTTAGGACTCGTGGACTTCAACTCCCAGAATTCCTGAGCCAGCTGTGCTGGCTCAGGAATTCTGGGAGTTGAAGTCCACGAGTCCTAAAAGAGCCAAGGTTGCCTACCCATCTTCAAGTCACGTGCCCAGAGTGGAACCAGCGGCGGGGGGGGGCGACAGGCAGGCAGAAAGTGATGTTCCCTGCTGGGGTCTCCCTCCTTTTTTGGGGGTGTGTGCGACCCCCTCCCCTGATCAGGGTGTTTGCATTTTGGGGTGCCCGATTTGGATAGGCTGCCTGGTTTGGCCTGGGCTTCTTCCCCCCCCCCCGGGTCCCTTGGCTGCCGAGGGCTGCTTAGGGACCCGGAGATGGTGGGCTAGCCCCCCTGGGTGGGGTGGGGGCCGGTTCAGCCGAACGCTTGCCCCCTTCCCCAGCGAGGCCCCCCTCTGGGCTCCGGAGGTGTCCCTTCCGGTTCTAAAGAGCGTTAGGGCGGGAAGGGACCTCAGAGGTCATCTAGCCCAACCCGCTCGCTCCAGGCAGCAGATCCTACTTATCCTGTCAAACCTCCATGGCAACCTCCATGCCCCTCCCTCCCCTCCCCCCCCCCGCAAAGGCGGTGCTCCGCCTCCCCTGAGGGAGGCAGCCAATCCCTGAGGGCCTGTGGGTCGGTCTCTCCCTGGGTGGGGGGGGGAGGGGTCCAAAAAGTTAGACCGGGACCACACAATTATAGATCCCCCCCCCTTGCTGGGAGGAGAAGCCCCGAGAGCTGAAGGCAGCAGAAGCCTCTTCGGGGTCTCCCCAGCCTCTGATGGGCACAGATAGACTCCTTCTGAGCGTGGAGGCTCTTCCGTGAACTTGCCTCTGAGTTATTGCAGATCACGAAAGGCAGGAGGGAGGGAGGGAGGGGGACCCAGCCTTTTTTTGGGGGGGGGAGTGTTAGAGTGTTTATTCTTTGCAGGACTAGGAGAGAATGAGAGGAGAGAGAGAGAGAGCAAGAGAGAGAATGAGAGACCCAGAATGAGAGAATGTGTAAGAGAGAATGAGAGAGACCGAGAGAGAATGAGAATGTGTGTGTGTGAGAGAGAGAGGGAGGGAGATAAAGAGGGGGGGAGAGAGAGAGAATGAGAGAGACCCAGAATGAGAGATTGTGTAAGAGAGAGAGAATGATAATGAGAGAATGTGTGTGTGTGTGTGTGAGAGAGAGAGAGAAATAAAGAATGAGAGACCAAGAGAGAATGAGAGAGAATGAGAGACACAGAATGAGAGAATGTGTGTGTGTGAGAGAGAGAGAGAGAGAGAAAGAATGAGAGACCGAGAGAATGAGAGACCCAGAGAGAATGAGTGTGTGTGTGTGTGTGAGAGAGAGAGAGAGGGAGGTAAAGAGGGAGAGAGAGAGAGAGAGACCCAGAATGAGAGAATGTGTGAGAGAGAGAGAATAACAGAGACCCAGAGAGAATGAGAATGTGTGTGTGTGAGAGAGGGAGAGAGATAAAGAGGGGGGAGAGAATGAGAGAGACCCAGAATGAGAGAATGTGTAAGAGAGAGAATGAGAATGAGAGAATGTGTGTGTGTATGTGAGAGAGGGAGAGAGAAAGAATGAGAGAGACCAAGAGAGAATGAGAATGAGAGAAACCCAGAATGAGAGAATGTGTGTGAGAGAGGGAGAATGAGAGACCAAGAGAGAGAATGTGTGTGTGTGTGTGAGAGAGAGAGAGAGAGAGTGAGTGTGTGTGTGTGTGTGTGTGGGGCTGGGCCTTCACTTCCTGGTCTACGTGGATGTTCCTGCTTCGCTTTGGGTCCTTGTGTGCAAAACCAGCCAGGAGCCATAAAGAGGAGGAGGAGGAGGAAGGCCACCCCTTTCTCCTGAGTAGCCCCCAACCTCTCTTGGGACGAGGCAGGGGCCCTCATTTCTGACCCCCCCAGCACAGCCCCTGTGCACATGGCAGGAAGGTGGGCTTCTCTCCGGGGCCAAGGCTGGACAGAAAAGCATCAGGGAAACTTCCTGGAAATGGGCAAAGGGAACCTGGGGGGAGGGATGGCAGGGGGGAGGGTGCTCTAGGCTGAGCTGGGCCTAGGGGGCATCCCCCCCAGCCTGGGGGTCCCCTCCAACTCCCGATGGGGGTCACTCAAGCAGCAGCTGGCCAAGTGCCTCTGCCAGGTGGGAGATCGGGGGGACTCCCCGCTTCTCTCCCCCAGGGGAAGGGGACGCCCCGTGGATGACTTCCTTCACAACTCGTACAAAACTCCCCATTGTCCCCCCCCCCCGAGACCCCTGGCGGGTTTTCGGTCCCAGGAAGTCCCCGTGGCCCTCAAAAGAGCAGCCCAGCAAAACACACAGAACAGGATCCAGACGAGGTTTTATTCCCACCAGACCAGCTTCGGGGGGGTGGGTGGGTGGCGCTTCAAGGATCTTCGCTTGGATTGCTGGACAGGCACGTTTTAGCTCTTAAGTGCCCCCTCTCCCCATCGGTCCGGGGGGGGGTCAGAAATTGGCCGGAGCCCCCACCTCAACCCTGAAACCCAGCCCACGCTGGGCTCCTGCGTTTACGCTGCAGCCTTTATCTGGGGCTCTGGGGAGAAACGGCAGCGGGGGAGCCCCTAATTTGGGGGGGGGGGCTTGAGGGTCGGAGGCAGCCAGCCAGCCGGGCGGAGGGGGTCCCCTCCAAGCGGAACGGGGAGCTCCGGGGTCCCGGTTCGAGCGGGACGCGCCTTCCCTCCCGACCAGCTTCGCGGGGCAGAGAAGAGGCAGCTTCGGCTTCGTTCCGCCCCCTCCCCGTCCCCGATGAAGCCATCCCTGCACCGAACCCCCGAAGCGGAAGCTCCCCTGCCTGGCAGAGCTGGAGGGGGATCCCCGAGGTCATCTGGCCGGACCCCAGCCGCTGCAGCAGCAGCTGCACGGGAGGGGCGGCCTCTTCCCTCCCCTCCCCCGGGGAAGCCCCGGCCTCCGAGGAGACCCTCCGGGGGGGGGTCTTTCCTCCCCGCCAGCGAGCGACGCCCGCCGCCCCCTCCGAAGGGGCGCCGCCTCTGCAGCCGGCGGGGTCAAGCGGGGACACGGCGCTGCAAAGCGCGAACCTTCTGCGCATGCCCAGAGGGGTCCCGGGACGCCCCCTCCCCACGAGCGTGCAACACCCGCCCGCTGGGGATCCAGAAAGGGAAACCTCCCCCTCCCCTCCCCTCCCCCCCAAAGGGGACTCCCGCACCCATCGGCCGCGACGGCTAGCCCGGCGGCGGGCCGCAACGAACCGCGACTGCGCACGCGCGCACGCCTCTCCCGCACCGCGCTGGCTGGCCGGCGCGCACGCGCGAGGGTAGATAGAGGCGGGCGAGGCGGAGCATGCGCAGTCGGCTTCTCCGGGCGTCGCGGGAGCCATGCTGATTTTACGCCCAAAGCGGGGCTCGGACGGGGGGCGGGGGCCGCCGCAAAGGGGCCGCGCCGGCGGGCCGCTTTTTCAGGATTATCTTCGGCGGCTGGATGGCTACGCGGCGGGGCAGGCGGAAAGAAGCGTCCCCCGGCGGCATCCGGGCTTTTGGGAACGGCGGCCGCGACGAGGTCACGTGACGGCGGGGACCAATCGGAGCGCGGTGACGTGAGGCTCATGGCGGCCGCGGCAGCGCTGGGTAAGATTTTTTTTTTTTTTTTTTGCTTCGTTAACTGCGCGGAGAAGCTTTTCTTCTCTTTTCCCCCCCCACCCCCGTCGCTTTTTCCCCGCTCCGGCGGCGCCGTCCGGCGAGCGGCGGACGCGATTTCGGAGCCTTTCGCCTCGCGGCCCCTCCCGCTCATGGCGCGGCCAATGGGGAGGCCGCTACTCGGTCACGTGACGCGCCGGCCGCCTCCGCCTGGAAGCCCCCCCCCCGGCGCTGAGGGGTCGCGCGGCTCAGGCGGGGCCTGGAAAGACGGTTGGGGGGGGCGGGAAGAAATGGAGTCGGTGGCGCGCGGGTGATTGGCCCGTGGAGGGAGGGGGAGACTCTTTCTGTCCCCCCCCCGTCCGCCGCCACCGCCCAAGATGGAAGCGCTGCGTCACGGCGTCCGGGCGAGGGGGGGGGAGTTGTCTCGCGCGCCCTTCAGCTCCGCTGGGACCCCCCCTCCCCCACCGGAAATGACTCAGCCGCCTCACTTGGCCGACACCCCCCCCCCGCGCCTGCTGCCCTGAGGAGCGCGCGAGACCGGGAACGCCCCGTGGGGGATCTATTATGTGAGGGAGGCGGCCGGTCGGTCGAGCCCTCCGGTTTCTGATTCCGTCGAGGCGCCTCAGCCGAGCATCTTTTGTGCGGCTGAGGGGAGTCTCGGGTTTTGGCGGGAAATGTCGTCTGAGGCGGGCAACGCCCCGCTTTCCCATCCGGGGCTTCGGTTTTCCCCGGGGAAGGGACTATTTCGAAGGGAGGAAAAGAGGACGGCGGCGGCGGGGAAACGGAACGGTACGCGGCCGCCGTCGCCCTCCCGCCGCCCTGCTTCTCGGCTGTCCAAAATGGCGCTTCTCCCGTCTCCCCTCCCTTCCCCCCGCGGTGAGCAGACAACAGCAACAGCCAACGGCCGCTCTCCTCTCGGCGCCCCGCCCCCGCGCGGGGCGCGGGCCAATCGGGAGCGAACGAATGGCAGCCAGGCCCAATGCGCGAGCCAGCAGCCGGGGTAGGGGGCGGAAGGTGGAAGAGTGATGGACCCGGGTGTCGCCCAATCGCCGGGCACCGGCGTCCGGCGTCCCTCCCCGTGCGATCTGTCGAGGCTGGGACTGGGCGTGGCTGGGCGGGACGGTGATGTCAGCCCCGCTCTCGGCCAATCGGGAGGCGGCGGCCGTCTATATAAGGCCGGTCGGGGGCAGGCCGACAGGCGCCATTTCGTTGTAGCGAAGGAAGGAGTCTGCTCTGCTCGCGTTGGAGCCAGCGCGAGTGCGGCGAAGAGGGGGCGGACTCTATCCGGAGACATCGTCGCCGCTGCAGCCACCGCTCGGATCCTCCTCCTCCTCCTCCCGGCTTCCGTAGCGGTGGCCGCCCCCGCCCGTCCCGCCTTCCAGGCAGAGCCGGCCGGCCCAGGCGGAGCGCGGCTCCCCGTCCTCCCCCCTTTGACAATCCGCCGCCATCCGTGGCTCCGCCCGCCACGACCAGCCCGGCTCCCGGCCCTTCCGGACGCGGCGGCTCCGGGGACTCCGCGACGCCCCGTATTTCGTGCCCGGCGGCGGGCCGGCCTCCCCCGAGGCCTCGCGAGCGGGAAGCTGCCTGCAGCGCCGCCGCGCAGCTGCGGAGGCCGCCATTTTCTGAGCTTTTGCGCCGCTCGGCCGGCCGAGGAGGAGGAGGAGGAGGAGGAAGAGAAGCCACCCCGCCGGCCCGCCATGCAGCCGCCTTCCCGGCCCGCGATGCGCCCGTGAGCCGCGCGCCCAGCAAGGTGGGGGGCCCGCCCGAGGCCACGGAGGCGCCGGCTGCGGCGGCTGCAGCGGGACCCTCCCGGCGGAGAGGAGGCCAGGGCGGCGCGGCGCTGGCGGCGGGCATGCTGCAGAACGTGAACCCCAACGGCAAGTAGGTACCGCCGACCCGGCAGGGGAGGAAGGAAGGAGGGAGGGGCGGCGGGATTGCCTAGCAACCGGGCGCCTCTTCCGCCAAGCCTCCCCGGAGCCCTCGGTGCAAGGAAGGGCGCGACCGGCTGAGCCTCCCCGCTTCCCCGCCGTCTTGCAGGCTGCTGGGCGAGGGCAATGCCGGCCTGCTGGAGTCGGCGGCGCCGGGCAAGCGGATCCGCAAGCCGTCGCTGCTCTACGAGGGCTTCGAGAGCCCCACCATGGCGTCGGTGCCGGCGGCCCTGCAGCTCTCCTCGGCCGCCAACCCGCCCCCGCCCGAGGTCGCCAACCCCAAGAAGCCCGGCCGGGTGACCAACCAGCTCCAGTACCTGCACAAAGTGGTGATGAAGGCCCTCTGGAAGCACCAGTTCGCCTGGCCCTTCCGCCAGCCGGTGGACGCCGTCAAGCTGGGGCTCCCGGTAAACGGCGGCGGGGTGGGTCGTGCTGGCGGGACGTCGAGGGGGGGCTTCCTGGCTCTTCCGGGGACCGACCGCCTCCCTCCCTCCCTCCGGGGTTGCGCGGCTGGGGCAGAGTTGAATAGGGTGATGATCGGGAATGGCGCTGCTGCTCGGGTGTCCCATCATCTCTGGCTTTTTCCCCGGCTGTTGCTGCTCCTGTGCCGGCTTTTTTCTCTCTCTCGGGCTCCGTCTCAGGGATGCCGTCTCCTCCCCGACAGTCAGTCAGGGTCCATTGCGAGTGGTTAGGGTCTCTCTCTCTCTCCCCCTCTCCCACCGGGGGAAGGGTCTCCTCCTCCTCCTCCTCCCTCATGTCCCTACAAAGGCATGGATGAGAGGATGCAGCTGCTTTTTGCACCGTTCCCCCCGTCTAATCTCTTGTGACCTGAATGCGTTTTGCAGATTCCCATCCATGACTTTGTAGAAGACATCAAGCGGGCCCCCCAAATTAACGGTCGGCACCCAAGGATTTAAAGCCCAGAGGTAAAAAAAAAAAAGAAACAAATCTGTCCAGGGTTATATGCTTGTTTACATCCAGTTAGGGTGGTTCTTGGGGGAGGTTTCAAGTATAGGCTGTAGATCTCCCCAAGGGGAGGGGGGGCTCCCTTGTGTTTTTTTGCTGGATTCTCACCAACTTTGGAAGAGCCAGGCCGGCTAGGGTCCCTGTCCTCGCGTGTGTTTGTGCAGCTGGGCTGCTTAGTGGCAGGGTTGCCTAGACAGTGAGGCGGACCCCCCCCCCCCAACTCCAGGATGTTGCTGCTGCTGCTGTGGCTTGCATGGCCTGCTCCTCCCCCGGGGGAACCTGGGTGTCTCGCTGTGTGTGAGAAGCGGCTGCTTGCAGGGTCCCTGACGGCTGGCCCCTCTCTCTCTCTCGTCTCCAGGACTACCACAAAATCATCAAGCAGCCGATGGACATGGGCACCATCAAGCGGCGCCTGGAGAACGGCTACTACTGGGGTTCGGGCGAGTGCATGCAGGATTTCAACACCATGTTCACCAACTGTTACATCTACAACAAGGTGAGGCCCGGCTGGGCTGGAGGGAGGCACCTGATGGAAGTCCTGTTCGGAGTAGCACTTAATAAGCATCTGGGTGCTTTTGTGATCCGGGGCTCGGTTCAACCGGACTTTATCCATTGGTCACCTAAATGGTTACCTTTCCCCGCCGTGTTTGCGTCCAGCTGGTCAGATCTGCAGGAAATGGCTTTCTGTTCTAGTGCAGATCAGCCTGTTGTTTTTCTGTCGCGTGAAAATCTGGATTTAAACTAATTTTGGAATCTTATTGAGAATGAGAACGGTAGCCCCAGATGTGTGGATTTCGGGAAACCTCTGTTGGCACCGGAGTTTCAGGCGACCTTCGATCGCGCAGTTTAAGCGTCTTCGATGCTAACTTCCCTTTAACTTCAGCTTTTAAGGAGGGCGTACGGGAAAGCGATGCCGAAAGGGTCTGCGAAGCTCCAGGCGTGTTGTTCCCGGCCTTTTTTCTTTTCTTTTTGCTGATTGTCGCCTCGTTGCAGCCCACAGACGACATTGTGCTGATGGCCCAGACGCTGGAGAAGATCTTCCTGCAGAAAGTGGCCCAGATGCCCCAGGATGAGCAGGAGATCGTCCTCACAGTGGCCAAAAACAGCCACAAGAAGGGAGCCTCTCGGGCAGCAGGTAACCAAGAGGGGGGGCAGGTCTGGCCACTGGGCGGGGCTTAGCAGGGGGCAGAACGGCCAAGGGGGAGAGGTCGGACCCTGTGCCTCATGAGGACGGCCCCTCCTGGTGCCTTCAACACCACATCTGGCAAGAGGACCAGATGTTGCTCTACTGTCCTCCGGGGTGTCTAGTCTGCCAGGGTTTCTTGGTGGTCTCCCCTCCCCATCCACGTCCAACCTTCTATAATGTTGCCGTGATCAGCCCAGGCTGCGGAGGGCTTCCTGGTTTGGGAATGGGCCATGGGGGGTGGTGGTGGTGAGCTTGTCGACCTTAAGTCGCTTCCGCCAACCTCTCTGGTGATTCCTCCTCCCCAGCCATCCTGGCAGCAGCCAACGCGGCTGCCCAGCAAGTTCCGGCCATCTCCTCGGTCTCCCACACGGGGCTCTTCTCCAGTGGCACCACGGACATCCCCACCACCATCATCAGCATCCCCCACCCCTCCGTCATCTCCGCCCCTCTCCTCAAGCCCCTGCACTCCACCGCCTCCCAGCCGCTGCTGGCCGTGCCCGCGCCCACCCAGCCGGTGACCAAGGTAGGAAGTCCGGTGGGGGAGACCCTGCCGTCGGGGCTGGGGAAAAGCAGCAGTGTGGGGGTCCCACCAGCACCCCCAGTTGTGGCACGCTCCTGGCAACTCACCGACAGCTCTTGGTTGCCCCGCGCAGAAAAAGGGCGTCAAGCGGAAAGCGGACACCACAACCCCCACGCCCACAGCCATCATCGCCACCAGCGGCGGGGAGTCCTCCCCTTCCGCCCCCTCCGTGCTGGAGTCCAAGGCGGCCAAGATCCCCGCCCGGCGGGAGAGCGGGCGCCCCATCAAGCCCCCCCGGAAGGACCTGCCGGACTCGCAGCAGCACCAGACCTCCAAGCGGGGGAAGCTGTCGGAGCAGCTCAAGTACTGCAACGGCATCCTGAAGGAGCTCGTCTCCAAGAGGCACGCGGCCTACGCCTGGCCCTTCTACAAGCCCGTGGACGCCTCCGCCCTGGGCCTCCACGACTACCACGACATCATCAAGCACCCCATGGACCTCAGCAGCATTAAGGTGGGAGCCTGGGGGCCCTGGTGGGGTGGGTGAGTGGGGGGAGTCTCGCAGAGGGGAGTCGTGGGGTGGCAAACAAGGAGTCTCCCTCTCTCCTTGGGTAGGGCGCAGGGGGCCCATCCAGGCCTTGCGCCAACAAGCCCGGTTCTCCTGATGGCCCCCTTTCCCTCACTGCATCGCACCTTCCCTTGTGATAGCCTGCTTTGGTGGTTTTTATAAATTGAACGCATCAAGACACCACTCTTTAACTTTCCCCGTAACAACCGCCTTGCTGGGTGGGAGGGGGGGGCCACCCAAAGTCACTTTCACGGCTAAGGTAGTGGGATTTGAACTCGCAGTCTTCTGCTTCCTAGCCTGGTGGGTGCCTTGACCTGCTAGATCAAGCCGGCTTTCTAGGGAGAGGCAGTTGGCCTTGTTGGCCCGGAAGCCGCGTCCGGCTTGGTTGGGCATTTTCTGCTTCCTCTGTCGTAAGAGGGCAAAGAGAGGGAAAGGAGAGAGAGAGAGAGAGAGAGAATGGGAAAAGGGAATGAATGAAGGATGCGTGGTCCGGAGACATTATCCAGCCCTCCTGGGAAAAAGGGCAATTGTTTGGCTTGGTGCCCCCTCCCCCACCAAAATAATTTTCTCAGCAATAAAAAGAGCATTTCTGAAAACCTTTGCGGTTCTGCTTTGCTGACCTGGCTTTGTGGGAAAGGATGACAAATCCAGGCACTGCCGCACGTACCTCCAGGGGTTGTGCACCAGGCCTGGAAGAGATGGGTTTGGTGGTTGCGGTCATTGGGGTGGGAAGAGAAGGGCTTGGCTCCCCGGGGGGTGGGGGGAAGCAGGGACGCGTCCATGCTGGGCTCCACTTCCTTAGGAACAACCTGCCGAGGTCTCATTTGGGAATGAAATGGGTCCCGTCGGGAGATTTTGTGGCCAGAGATTGTGTGTGTGTGCGTCGAAAGCTCTGATTTTGTGACCTTACTGCGTTCTCCTGCCCTCGTTTCCCCCAGCGCAAGATGGAGAACCGGGAGTACCGCGATGCGCAGCAATTCGCTTCCGACGTGCGGCTGATGTTCTCCAACTGCTACAAGTACAACCCTCCCGACCACGACGTGGTGGCCATGGCGCGCAAGCTGCAGGTAGGACGCCTGGGGGTGGGTCCCGGAGGGAGGGGAGGGGTCTCCTCGCCCCCTTCCCTGTTTCTGTGCCAGAGCAATAACGAGGGTCCTTCCTCCGGCAGGACGTCTTCGAGTTCAGCTACGCCAAAATGCCGGACGAGCCCCTCCACATCGGGCCCCCCTCGACGTCACTCCCGCAACCGGGGCTCCTGATGAAGTCCTCCACGGACGATGATTCCTCCAGCGAGGAAGAGGAGGAGGAGGAGGAAGAAGAAGAGGAGGAGGAGGATGACGAAGAGGAGGGGGACGAAGACGAGAGCAGCAGTGAGAGCTCCTCGGACAGCGAGGAGGAGAGTTCGGACTCGGAGGAGGAGCGGGCCAATCGGCTGGCTGAGCTGCAGGAACAGGTGAGTTGGGGGGCCCAGTTGGAGATATAGGGGGTGGGTGGGGAACGAGGCAGGGGGCCCCACGGCCTCCGTGGTGGGGGGAGAGAGACAGGGGGCCCTTCTTGGTGACCTCCCCCCGCCTTCCCTCCCTCCCCCCCAGCTGCGGGCCGTGCACGAGCAGCTGGCCGCCCTCTCGCAGGGGCCCGTCTCCAAGCCCAAGAGGAAGCGCGACAAGAAGGAGAGGAAGAAGAGGAGGAAGCTGGACAAGCGCAAGGCCAGAGCGGGGGAGGAGGACGGCCGCGCTCACCACCTGGCCCAGCCCAAGAAGCCCAAGAAGGCCGGCGGGGGAGGCGGCGGTGGCGGCAGCAAGTGAGTGCTTGAGGCGGGGCCAGGTGATGGGGGCCAGCTGGGTGATGACTCTCTTTCCCCGGCGGATCGACCGTGGCGAGCTCTGTGTGTGTGAAAACAAGCCAAGACAAGTCTGACAGCTGATGCTCCCCCCTCTCAGCCGGGTTCCTCGGGGCGAGGGCCAGCGGGACTGCACGCCACTTGAACCCTCTCCCCTCTCCTCTCTCCTGCCAGGAACTCGAAGAAGTCCGGGGGCTCCAAGGGGGCAGCGCCCCCTCCACCCCCTCCTCCCCCGCCCCCCCTGCTCTTCGACTCGGAGGAGGAGGAGGAGAGTAAGCCCATGAGCTACGACGAGAAGCGCCAGCTCAGCTTGGACATCAACAAGCTGCCGGGGGAGAAGCTGGGCCGGGTGGTGCACATCATCCAGTCGCGGGAGCCCTCGCTGAGGGACTCGAACCCAGAGGAGATCGAGATCGACTTTGAGACGCTCAAGGCCTCCACCCTGCGGGAGCTGGAGCACTACGTCCTCTCCTGCCTGCGCAAGAAGCCCCGGAAGCCCTACAGCGAGAGTGAGTGCGGTAGTGTGGTGTGTGGCTCCCCCAAACCGGCCCGGCTCTGTGGGGAGTCTGTGGGGCTGTCTCTGTCGGGGGGAGGGAGGGAGGGGAGGAGGCGGCGTGGCAGAAGGGGCTCGACTGGCAATCTCCCCTTGCCCCCGTTTTTATTCCGATGAGCGCAATGTAGACTGTGTGTCTCGTCACGCCCAGTTTTGTTGTTTCTCCCACAGTGCCTTTAGTTGTGAAAAACAATCTGAAATTGTACTCCGGAGAGGGCTCCACGTTGGCACTGGGGGGGCGGGGGGGTCTCCAAGAGGGTCTTTCGAGTGCTTAGATTATCCGGACCACCGAGTAGGAGTGGGGCCTGATCCCCCCCACGGAGGGTTTCCCCGGCCTTGTTTACGAACGATGTCACGGATAGGAAAATTGCTGGTTAGGGTTTTTTCCTCTGGGGAGGGGGAGAAATCCCAGGATCCACAATTAGCTGTGGATAATGGTTGTGACCTGGGAAGGGAAGATGCAGCCTTTCCTGGGGGATTCTGCCAGATGCTTTAGGAAAAGCAGCTGCAGCTGCTGCCACACACACAACCTTGCATTTTGTTTGGCTCTTCCCGCTCTTTTCTCCTCCTCTGGGTGGGTGCTCTTGTCTTGGAACTCCTTCTCTGGCCGGCTGGATTTGTCTGAGAAGCTTTTCCACAAACCCCCCCCCCACCTACCTGGGCTGCCCACCCGTGTTTCTTTAAGTGGGTCACGTAGATGGGCGCCCAGGGGACAGAAAACCCCCTAGCAAGACTAGAGGAGGCAGCAGCCTTGGTTTAAAAACGAGGACTGAGCTTGGGTTCCTTCAGAGGGCCCCGGTCGGTCTCTTCCCACCCTCTTCCTCCACCGTGCATCCCGTGGCCCCCCCTGGTGCCTGTGGTCCTTGCTTCCGTTTTTCTCTAGCGTGGCAGGTTTTGTCAGGAGGGAGGCTGGGCGGTCGCCCCTTTTCTTCCAAAGGTTTGGCTCCCACGACACCCTTTCGGGGCTGGAGAACCTCCAGCTGTGAACGTTGCAGGGGTGGGCTCGCATTTCAGGGTTGCTTAGCCACGGTTTAAGGTATAAACCTAGAGATGGTGGGTGGGTTCGTAGCCCACACAGCCTAAAATACGTATCACAAGAGTAGAAGTAGGGGCGACAGGGGCTTTGCCGGGGGTCCCTCTTGTCACCAGGTGGGGAGTGGAAGCAGCAGGCCTCGTGTGTGGGTGACAAGCGCCCCCCTCCTTTTCGTGGGAGCCCCCCCTGACCAGGATTCTCCCCCGCAGACCTGAAGAAGCCAGTGGGCAAGACGAAGGAGGAGCTGACCCTGGAGAAGAAGCGGGAGCTGGAGAGGCGCCTGCAGGACGTCAGCGGGCAGCTGAATTCAGCCAAGAAGCCGCCTAAGAAAGGTCAGTTGGCCTCCGGCCGCCGCCGTGGGCTCTCTGGGGGGCCTGGTCATCTCAGGCTGACCCCTCTCTCTCTTCCCCCCCCCCACAGCCAATGAGAAGCCGGAGTCTGCCCAGCAGGTGCCCGTCTCCCGCCTGAGCGCCAGCAGCTCCAGCTCCGACTCCAGCAGCTCCAGCTCCTCTTCCTCCTCCTCGGACACAAGCGACTCGGACTCCAGCTAGGCGACCCCGGTGGCGAACGAGGAGAGACGGGCGGGTCGGGAGGGGAGGCCCTGCAAGGGAGGCCGGAAGAGGAGGCGGTTCCGCGGGATCGGAACCCGGAAGAGCGAGGCGAGCGAGGGGACTCCCCCTCCGGGTCAGCGCAGGAAGGCTCGACCGCCGGCTGCCCCCTCTTCTCCCCCCACCGGACCGTGGCGGGGTGAGAGCTGTTGGGTTCCTCCCCCCACCCCACCCCGTTTGTGGCTTCAGTTTGGGGGGGCGCAGCGGGACTATGTGTGTACAGGGTTGCTCCGGAAGGGGAGGGGTCGCCTGGAACTCCAAAGCCTTGTGTAGTTTTTATCCGGCATTTAGCGAGTTTTGAGTTTGGTGACGCTCCTTCTCTGGAGGGACAGAAGACGGCCTGGGTGGGGCGGGAGGTGTGTGTCCTCCCCCTGTGCTCCAGCTTGGAGCCCCCCCTCCCCTTGGGTGGGGGGAGGGGAGAAAAGTTGCCACCTCCTCTCTTGCCCCTCCCCCGGCACTCGAGGTTCTTTATTTATTCCCCCTTCTCCCCTTCCCTCCCCCCCCCGTTGGCTTCCTTGGGACCCGGAGTGAGTGCAGCCGTGTTATGTCCTTGGCACAACCGCCACAATCGCATGTTCTTCGCCCCACCCGGGGCGGCCGCCAGAAGAGGAGAGGCGGCTCCCCCATCGAGTTTTTTACGTTGACTGTATATTTTTTCTACCGTTTTCTTTTATTTCCCACTTGTTCCATCTTCTAGGGCTCTTGTTTCATCTTAACTGTATGTTTAAATCTTCTGGTTCTTTAACATGTAAATAATAATAATAATAAAAAAAAGAAAATGGTACAAACCCACCCAGTGTCTGGAGGGCTTTAGTGGGGGTTGCGCAGGTTTTGAAGGCTGGGCTTCTATAGAGCTGCTGTGTGACTTGCGGGCTTCATTTAGTGACTCCAATATCAGAATGACATTGAAAAAAGGGACAACCGGCCCTCACACTTAACAGTCACATCCTGATGATCACGGGATTAAAATTTGGCAACAAGCCAGATTCTCTTAAGTGCACGATTTACTTCACTGCAGTGATTCACTTAGCAACTGCGACAAAAATAGTTGTAGAATGGGACGTGACTCGCTTAACAACCCCTTTCCTTAAAATCTAATTTTGGCTCCAGGCCTGAGGTTTGTGCGTTTGAGAGGTGCGGTCATGCTTTTAGTTGGGGCTTTTTGCTGAAGTTTACTTCGGGGTTCTCCAAAGTGGGCAACTTCCACTCCTAGAATTCCCCAGCCGGCGATGCTGGTCTGTATTTTTTAACTTAATTCCGTTTTAGGTTTTGTAAACTGCCTAGAGACTGTGGAATAGGTGACTGAACAAATTTTATGAAATAACGAATAAATGAGAGGCGGTTTGGTGCTGTGGCGAAGGCAGCAGGCCAGAAACTGAAGCTCCCCTGAGTTCTAGTCTGCCTCGGAACGAAGCTGGCTAGGTGACCTTTGGGCCAGTCGCTCGACCTCAGGAAGGAGGCAATGGCAAACTACTTGGGGGAAACTCTGGCAAGGAAACTGCAGGCGATCCAAGAATCAGACACGGATGAACCACCCGACCATCAGTGGTAGCCGTGGTGTCTGCTGTTTCCCGTCCCCCTTGCTGAATTCTGCTAAGGGTGCTAAATAAGGCCAGCAGGAAGCAGTTTCCAGAAGCTTCTTCCGAGGCAGGGAAGAGGAGCTGCTGCTCAGGCGCATTTTCCCGCCTTTTTAAGACTCCTTCCCCTCAGGCTCAACTGGCTCCTGTGGCGTGAGGATTTCCCCTCCTTTTAGGTCCCCCCCTCAGAAGCGGCTGGGAGGTTTTCCCGCCTTTTTAAGGCTCCTTCCCCTCAGGCTCAACTGGCTCTTGTGTGAGGATTTTCCCTCCTTTTAGGTTTCTCCTCCCCCTCAGAACCAGCTAGGAGGTTTTCCCGCCTTTTTTCTTCTGGGGGGGGTCTCAGTGTCTGAGGGAAGAAGAGGAGCCTCTCCCCAGGAGGGGGCTCTTGCCAAGCAGCTGCAGGGCTCTTGGGGGGGGGGGAGGAGGAGGAGGAGGCCTTGGAAGGGAGCCCCCTCAGCTGCCTGACCAAAGTCTCCATCTTGAGTCTCGGAGGCCGGGTGTGGGCGGCTGGGTGCTCACCACACAGATGGAACTACAATTCCCATCACCCTGGCTGAGGAGAAGGCCTCACACGGCTCCCTCCCAGCAAGGCCGCACTGTGGACAGGGCTGCCGCTCAATTATTTTTGCCAGAATCTGGCAGAGCTTGGATTCTCCGTAACCGGGAGCTTTTTTTCCCTTCCATCCGAGGAAGAGGCTGCCACAGATTCAGGGGAGGGGGGAGGGGTTGGCATGGAAGGAAAGATCAGCTTCAAATTGTATACACATTCATTTATAGATACAACATAAATGTATATTATATACACACATTATATACACATACATTTATAGATATACAACATATATACAACATACCGGTGATCTGTGTTTTTTAATATGAATACACCCGAGAAATATCTTCAAAACTATTTTAGATACAACATAAAATACATTTATATATACAACACAAATGTCTCAAATGGTAAGGGGTCTCCTGCTGGAGCGGAGGGATAGACTAGAAGACCTCCAGGGTCCCTTCCAGCACTCTCCTGATTCACCTAATTCCAGCCCAAAGTGTCGTGCGATCTGTGGCACGATGTCCTCTTGTGGAACCAGACAGGGAAGAAAGACCCCCGGGTTCAAAACCCTGTCTTGCCAATAGAGCTTCACATACCACAACACACACACACACCCTTCAGTCTCAACTGTCTGGACTCTAAATCCTTCCATCGCAACCGATTAAGCTTCTGCTTCCTCAAGGAAAATCAGTTGCCTTTTTGAAAAACCACCTTTGTGATCCACCTTTTAAGTGCTCCCAACACTGGAGGTTTTTAAGAAGAGACTAGACGGCCCTTTGTCCGAAATGGTATAGGGTTTCCTGCCTGAGCAGGGGGTTGGACTAGATGACCTCCAAGGTCCCTTCCAACTTTATTATTATTATTTGTCCAGTTTGGGAACATTTGAGAAGATTCCTCCTCACCAGCATTCAAAAAAAAGGCGGCGAGAAGATAGAATCACAGTATCCTCGGGCTGGCTGGAAGGGACCTTGGGAGGTCATCTAGTCCAACCCCTTTGTCCAAGGCCAGTGTCCTTCCTGGAGACACGGATCTCCCATCTTTTCTTGGAAACCTCCAAGAAAACGCTTGTCCCGTTGACTCAATCTGTCGCTCCCTGAAAAATAAAAGATAATTTCTTGACTCAAAAGACCCAACTAGCCAACTTTAAAAAAAATGAAATCAAAACACACCCCTCCGCTCTCCATATTGTGAGGCTTCTCTCTGGGTGCCTCTTTCAACGCACCCAGAAAGAAAGAAAGAAAAAAAACAAATGGAAAAAGGATGTGTGTGGGCCCCTCGATCTCCAATCCTGGCTCTTGGCCATCTGGGTCTTTGGTTATAATTCGGTTATCGTGAACTTGCCGCTGTCCAAGGATAAGCCGAATCTTTGCAGGATGTAGGGCAAAAGTTGGTTTACTTCGTTCACTGGAAATGAAATGAATAAGGGGGTGGGGGGTGAAATTGCCTTTCATTATCCCGGTGAATGGAGAATATTTCCCAAATTTGTTCCCCTTAATCTAGGGGTCTTCCAACTTGGCCCTTTGATGACTGGTGGACTTCAACTCCCAGAATTCCTCAGCCAGGCACGCATGTGCCTGGCTGAGGAATTCTGGGAGTTGAAGTCCACCAGTCATCAAAGGGCCAAGTTGGAAGACCCCTGCCTTAATTCCTGCGTGTAATATTTTTATCCATCAGAGCCCCCCAAAATTGAAATACCAAATGGATCAATTGATATAAGTAGTCCTCGGACTTACAACGGTTCATTTAGCGACCGTCCAAAGTTACAACGGCACTGAAAAAAGGCCGCTTTTTTCACACTTAAAACGACCCTCGCGGCATCCCCGTGGTCACGTGATCCGAATCCAGATGCTTGGCAACTGACTTGTACTTTAGGACGGTTAGGCAGCATCTCAGGATCAAGCGATCCGCTTTTGCGACCAAAGTCAAGGGGAAACCAGATTGACATTCGTTAACAAAACAACAGCACTGATTCATTTAAAAACTGGGAAGGAAAGGTCCTAAAAATGGGGGGGGAAAACCTCACTTAACAAATGTCTCATTTAGCAACGGAACTTTTGCATTCACTTAGCAACGGAACTTTTGCAGTCGTAAGTTGAGGACCACCCGTATAGGATAGATTTACGGTAACACCCTCTCTCGGAAACAGATCCGAGAACCGTTTTTGTAGCTTGTGTGAAATAATTATTAATAATAATAATAATAATAATAATAATAATAATAATAATAATAATAATAATAATAATAATAATAATAATAATGCAGGCTCTGCCTAGGAGAATCTGAAGAAATCTTTTTTCCAGCTTTCCTGGCCTTGGATACGATCCAAGGACTCTTAAGGCTACTTCCCCGAGTATCTTTTTTCATTCATTTCACCTCGTTCAATCCAGCGTTGCAACCCAACGTACATGCACACATCTAAGTACGTTATTAAATGTATCACGTAAATACAAGTAAGTAGAATGTATAAAATTATAGAATATTAAAACACCGTATAATATTTATATACAATGTATTTTTATAAAATATAAAATAAAAATATCCTTTTACTAATTGTAAATGGGTGGGGGGTTGGAATAGATACCTACAAGGTCCCTTCTCTGTTATTCTGTTCTGTTCTGTTCTATTCTTCTATCCCATCCCACCCCTCTACTCTACTACTCTTATTCTACTCTACTCTACTCTACTCTTATTCTACTCTTATTCTACTCTTATTCTATTCTATTCTACTCTACTCTTATTCTACTCCTATTCTACTCTACTCTTATTCTATTCTATTTTATTCTACTCTACTCTTATTTTACTCTTATTCTATTCTTATTCTATTCTACTCTATTCTACTCTACTCTACTCTTATTCCACTCTATTCTACTATTCTACTCTATTCTATTCTACTCTATTCTACTCTACTCTTATTCTACTCTACTCTTATTCTACTCTTATTCTATTCTACTCTACTCTTATTCTACTCTTATTCTACTCTTATTCTACTCTACTCTTATTCCACTCTATTCTACTATTCTACTCTATTCTATTCTACTCTAGTCTTTTCTATTCTTATTCTCTTATTCTACTCCTCTTATTCTATTCTATTCTACTCTATTCTACTCTACTCTTATTCTACTGTACTCTTATTCTACTCTTATTCTATTCTATTCTACTCTTATTTTACTCTTATTCTATTAGTCTGTTCTACTCTATTCTACTCTACTCTTATTCTATTCTATTCTACTCTACTCCTATTCTATTCTACTCTACTTTACTCTTATTCTATTCCATTCCATTCCTGCCTCCATACGTCTGCCCCTTCCCAGGGCAGGGTTGCCCCCCAGGAGCCCCAGGTGCGGATGAGGCTTTGGGCACTGAGTATGCCATCTGGAGCTCCAGGAGGGAGGGGTACCGAGGCAGCCCTTCCTCTAAGGAGGGCTCAGAGTCACAAGAGCCTCAGAAAAAGGGATTTCGCAAGCCGTCCTTGTCCTTGCGACTGTCACACACACACACAACCCTGTGTGTGATTGCAGTTCGGGTGCTTGGCAACTGGCTCACACCCATAAGGAAGCAATAAGCACTCAAGGCTTCTATACCGCTTCCCAGTGCTTTTACAGCCCCCTCTAAGCGGTTGACAGAGTCCGCCTATTGCCCCCCCCCGAAACAATCGGGGTCCTTATTGTACCCTCCTGGGAAGGACGGAAGGGCTGAATCGATCAACCTTGAAAGTATTCGAGTGGAGAACAACGGCCGGCCTTCTGTCTCCTAAGCACTGAGTTGGCGGGTTGGGCTAGATGGCCTCAAGGGACACTTCCAGACCCAGCACTCTGCGAAAAGTAACTGCGAACGGTTCAGCTACCCCTGTTTACATTTTCTTTTTTTTCTTTTTAACTTGTTAACCTTTTTACTGGTTTTTGACGCCCTCTGGGCAGAAAGAGTGGAGGCCACCCAGGGGGAAGAAGAAAGACTGCTCTCTGGAGGGGAGGATCAGCGGGGGGGGGTTAGGTTGGACTAGATGACCTACAGGGTCCCTTCCAGCTCTGTTATTGTATCCTAACAGGGTTTTTTGACGACCAAAGCTGAGGGATGGCACGGAAGACGCAAAGGGGGGTCAGTCCATGGGAGAAGGGGGTGGGGTGGGGGGCAAATCCCTCAGAGTCCTGGGGGGGGTTGAACCTGAGGTTATTCCCTGCCCCCCCCACGGTCTCCTCCCAGAAGAGTGAGGAGATGTTTTCATTAACTTCCACCATGAAAAGGGAGAAGGGAAACAGGAAGATTCCCAACTTTTTATATAATAATAATAATAATAATTAATAATAATAATAATAATAATAATAATAATAATAATAATAATAATAATAATAATAATAATAATAATAATAATAATAATAATAATAATAATAATAATAATGGTGGTGGTGGTGGTGGTGGTGGTGGTGGTGGTGATGATGATGGTGATGTTGGAAGGGACCTTGGAGGTCATCTAGTTCAACCCCCTGCTCTCAAATCCTGGAGAGCAAGCAGAGTGATCCACGACAATTAATATATGATGAATTATTCTTCTTCTTCTTCTTCTTCTTCTTCTTCTTCTTCTTCTTCTTCTTCTTCTTCTTCTTCTTCTTCTTTCTCCTTCTCCTTCTTCTCCTTCTCCTCCTTCTCATTATTACTATTACTATTACTATTATTGTCACACAGCCAGCTGGAGGTCCCGACTGGACCTGGCGCTTCTGTCCGCCTGCCGCGTCCGTCCCAAGGACCTGGGAGGGCCCGATGTGAACGTTGGGACACTGTGGCGAATCTCGTGGCGGGAGGAGCAGCCGTGCGGAGTCAAGCCGCCTTTTGCCACTGATGGACGGTGAATTTGTCGATGGCGAAGATGTTCAGGTGGTGCTCCAGTTATTATTAATTATTACTAATGATTGACGTGCAATATGAAGAAAAACCAAATGTACAGGTATAGCATAGGGGGTACCTCGCTCAATAGTAGCAACTATGAGAGGGACCTCAAAGTCCTAGTGGACAATCACCTAAATAGGAGCCAGCCGTGTGCTGCAGCTGCCAAAAAGGCCAACACAGTGCTAGGCTTCATTAACAGAGGGATAGAATCAAGATCAGGTGAAGTATTAATATCACTTTACAAGGCCTTAGTAAGGCCACACTTGGAATACTGCATCCAGTTTTGGTCACCGCGATGTAAAAAAGATGTTGAGACTCTTGAAAGAGTGCAGAGAAGAGCAACAAAGATGATTAGGGGACTGGAGGCGAAAACATACAAGGAATAGTTGCTGGAATTGGGTCTGTCTAGTCTAATGAAGAGAAGGACGAGGGGGGGGACATGATAGCAGCCTTCCAGTATCTCAGGGGCTGCCCCAAAGAAGAGGGAGTCAAGCTATTCTCCAAAGCGCCTGAAGGCAGGACAAGAAGCAACGGATGGAAACTAATCAAGGAGAGAAGCAATCTAGAACTAAGGAGAAACTTCCTGACAGTGAGAACAATTAACCAGTGGAACAACCTGCCTCCAGAAGCGGTGAATGCTCCAACACTGGAAGTTTTTAAGAAGAGACTGGAC
>NW_015389412.1:17687-34489 GCF_001527695.2 Protobothrops mucrosquamatus | reverse complement strand
TATTATTATTATTATTATTATTATTATTATTATTATTATTATTATTATTATTATTATTATTCTATGTCCTCCTCTCAGCTTCAATACATGGCATCAATAACCGGATCCTACTGTGATCTGATTGGCTCATTGCCAAAACAAGATGACCCCTGATTGGCTCTCTAGACACTCCTGCTCATTGGCTACCATCAGAGGAAGGAAAGCTACCTGAGATCCACCTGAGCAAGTTGTGCTTCCCTTTTTCTGGTTATTTGGGTGTAACTTTTCACAGAATACAGTACAGATAATTGAACAAACTTTGTTGCACTCCGTTCTTGATTAAATGATCTTTGCATTTATGGTACTGCTCCCCTCCCCAAAAAAGTGGTGTTATTAGCCATCCCACCTCAAAAATACACTTTCCCCAAAAGGTTTCCACAATCTTGGCCACTACTGTACTTACTACAGGTAGGCCTCAACTTCCCTTTGGTCAGTCCCTGCTGGGAGGAGGAGGGGGTGGGTGGAAGGATCCTGGCCGGTCCCCCAATTGGACCATCAGCTTATCAGTTATTGGGGGGGGGGGGCTGGAGTGGGTAGGGGGGGTGTCAAGTCCTTTTATACGAGGACAGACAATACAAGACATTTTGAGATGCCCGGCCAGGGATGAAACCTTTGATTATCTGCCAGGCTTTGAACAAGAGAAAAGAGAGATAAGATCCCACAGGTGCCCAATTAAATCCCTCTTTCCCAGCTGCATTGTTTTCTTTTTATAAAAAAATTAAAATTCAAGGACCTCCAGAGCGCTCTCTCTATTTTGTGTAGTTTGCTGAAAGGGCAAGTTCTCACATACCGAAGAAATGAAGACCTTGGGTAGGAAAGGGGAAAAACAAAACAAAACATGTTTTCTTAAAGTTATAATTTGTGGCCCAGACTGCCCTGTTAGAAGTGCCCATATCCCCCTTTTTTAAAAAAAATGCTAATAAGGGAGCCGAACAACCATGTGGTTCTCAAACTATTTACAGTTTGCTGAGCCACTGCGATATTTAGTAAGAGTTAGCATTTAAAGGGCACAGCAGATTTTTAAAAAAATGGTTGCATATTTGGGTGGCAGGCAAATAATAATAAAAAAAAATATTGCAGAAAATAACCTATAGCAAGGGGTACCAATGTAATAATAATAATAATGCCAAGGAATAAATCTTTTTTTTTTTAACTTTTCCCTATCCAAGGTTAAGAAAGGAACTATTCTAGCTAACATCTGCTGTTGGGTCATGAAGCCTTCATGAAACACGAAAACAGCTTTGAGTAATATATACTCAGAAATGGTATAGGGTTTCCTGCCTGAGCAGGGGGTTGGACTAGATGACCTCGAAGGTCCCTTCCAACTTTTTATTAGTGTTATAATAAAAAAAACAGGGCTGTGTCTATTTTTTTGGGTTTTTTGCAAGAGATAGGGGCCAAAAACTCAGAGGTGCACTGCTATTAAAACTATTACAATTGCTTTTCTGTTCAGAAAAAGCACAGCAGTTTCTTCTGCTCTTCAAGGGAGCTTACACAACTGACACATCACAAAATTTGAGAAAACAGGTAGGCTATAATAAAGTAAGCAGCAGCCGATATTTGCAGTTTTGCCTGAGGAGGAAAAAGCCATAAATCTGTAGAGTTTATCACTGATCACCACACATTTCTGTATGTACACAGTTAGCCCTTAACATCCAGTTTTGGTCACCACGATGTAAAAAAAGATGTTGAGACTCTAGAAAGAGTGCAGAGAAGAGCAACAAAGATGATTAGGGGACTGGAGGCTAAAACATATAAGGAACGGTTGCTGGAATTGGGTATGTCTAGTTTAATGAAGAGAAGGACGAGGGGGGACATGATAGCAGTGTTCCAGTATCTCAGGGGCTGCCCCAAAGAAGAGGGAGTCAAGCTGTTCTCCAAAGCACCTGAGGGCAAGACAAGAAGCAACGGGTGGAAACTCATCAAGGAGAGAAGCAACCGAGAACTAAGGAGAAACTTCCTGACAGTTAGAGAAATTAACCAGTGGAACCACCTGCCTCCAGAAGTGGTGAATTCTCCAACACTGGAAGTCTTTAATAAGAGACTGGACAGCCATTTGTCCGAAATGGTATAGGGTTTCCTGCCTGAGCAGGGGGTTGGACTAGATGACCTCCAAGGTCCCTTCCAATTTTATTATTATTATTATTATTATTATTATTATTATTATTATTATTATTATTATTATACACAAACTTTGCAATACTGTATCTTGTCGTGTCATTAAGATTTGAAAAGTTTACTAAGGCAGCCAAAAATTATGAGGGGTCGTTATTTTTCACAATTTACTCCCTGTGATTGTGTGGCGGGAGCAACTGCCTTCCGTGTTTGGTAGTTGTGTTAGTGAGTTGAGTGGGAAACAAATTTAATAAATAATAATAAGATGGTAGAGGACAGGAAGGCCTGGAGGAACGTTGTCCATGGGGTCGTGATGGGTCGGACACGACTTCGCAACTAACAACAACAATGGGGAAGGACCAGATAGGTGGATGAAAATGCCAAATCCAGCCTGAACATCTGGCTGACTGTGAGATGAACGGTAAAGTCTAAAAGGACCATTTAATTTATTTTGTGAGATTCCTCCTGACCAGAAAAAGTACAAACTCCTTGCCAGGACTTTGGTGGGGTTTTGAATGCTGGAAGTCCACCGTGCTCCATCAGGTAGCCGTAAGAGAGAGTTAAGAGAATAACAGAGTTGGAAGGGACCTTGGAGGTCATCTAGTCCAACCCCCTGCTCAGGCAGGAAACCCTATACCATTTCGGACAAATGGCTGTCCAGTCTCTTCTTAAAAACTTCCAGTGTTGGAGCATTCGCAGCTTCTGGAGGCAGGTTGTTCCCCTGGTTAATTGTTCTCACTGTCAGGAAGTTTCTCCTTAGTTCCAGGTTGCTTCTCTCCTTGATGAGTTTCCATCCGTTGCTTCTCGTCCTGCCTTCAGGCGTTTTGGAGAATAGCTTGACTCCCTCTTCTTTGGGGCAGCCCCTGAGATACTGGAAGATTGCTATCATGTCCCCCCTCGTCCTTCTCTTCGTTAAACTAGACAGACCCAATTCCAGCAACAGTTCCTTACATGTTTTACCCTCCAGTCCCCTAATCATCTTTGTTGCTCTTCTCTGCACTCTTTCTAGAGTCTCAACATCTTTTTTACATCGCGGTGACCAAAACTGGATGCAGGATTCCAAGTGTGGCCTGACCAAAGCCTTGTAAAGTGGTATTAACACTTCACCTGATCTTGATTCTATCCCTCTGTTAATGCAGCCCAGCACTGTGTTGGCCTTTTTGGCAGCTGCAGCACACAGCTGGCTCCTATTTAAGTGATTGTCCACTAGGACTCCGAGATCCCTCTCACAGTACACCACAGTTCAGGCAATGTAAGTGCTAATATGTTAGGCTAGTTACCTAGAATAGAACAGAAGAGAAGAGAAGAGAACAGAATAGAGCTGGAAGGGACCTCGGAGGTCTTCTAGTCCAGCCCCCTGCTCAAGTAGGAGAAACTATACCGTCTCAGACTGTCTAGCTTCTTCTTAAAAATCTCCAGTGATGGAGCGCCCACGATTTCTGGTGGCGAGCTGTTCCTCTGGTGGATTGTCCTCACATCTCTTTCCTCCATGGAGTTCGCAGGAAGGGAATCTGGCCATTTTATTTTACAGCCCAGCATTTTCAAGGCTTAGGCCAATGAAGAGTTTTGTTCTCGCAGCCTGTCCCGCCCCCCCCTTTGCAGCAAAAAAAAAAAAAGATGCAAAAGAAACAACAGATGCAAAAGTTCAACAAAGTCATGGTTGCTTGACTGTACAGGAGAAGCTCCTGGAAGTTCCCACAGAGGGTTCAGAAACAAGCCAGGCGATAATGTAATTTTTAAAGTTTTTAATCTTAAATTACTCTGCTTTTAATGTTTACTTTTATGCCCAGAGCTGCTCTTCCTTGGTTAAGAAACACAAAAGAAGGAAGGAAGGAAGGAAGGAAGGAAGGAAGGAAGGAAAGAAGGAAGGAAGGAAGGAAGGAAGGAAGGAAAAAAGGAAGGAAAGAAGGAAGGAAAGAAGGAAAGAAGGAAAGAAGGAATGAATGAATGAAGGAAGGAAGGAAGGAAGGAAAGAAGGAAGGAAGGAAGGAAGGAAAGAAGGAAGGAAAGGAAGGAAGGAAAAGAAGGAAGGAAGGAAGGAAGGAAAGAAGGAAGGAAGGAAGGAAGGAAGGAAGGAAGGAAAGAAGGAAGGAAGGAAGGAAGGAAAGAAGGAAGGAAGGAAGGAAAGAAGGAAGGAAGGAAAGAAGGAAGGAAGGAAAGAAGGAAGGAAGGAAGGAAGGAAGGAAGGATGTAGCTCTTGATCTAGAAGACGTAGAAAAGCAGGCTGTCCACGAGGAACTGATGGCCAGATGTGGCTCTAGATTTAGGCTCCTGCATGCCAGATCCCTCCACCAACCCCCCCATTATGCAAACCAGGAAAGGAAGATTCATTTAATTATGATTTATTCCAAGGGTGGCCCAGAAAAAAGCCTAGAGCCACCCGCTGTTGTGTGCAGCCATCTTGAGACACCGTTTGCAGGTTTACGGATGGCAAACAATGACTTCGGCAACTTCCTTCGTCTGTAGTGAGATCACGTGAAGGGTTAATACCACTTTACAAGGCCTTGGTAAGGCCACACTTGGGACACCGCATCCAGTTTTGGTCACCAGGATGTAAAAAAAGATGTTGAGACTCTAGAAAGAGTACAGAGAAGAGCAACAAAGATGATTAGAGGTCTGGAGGCTAAAACATATAAGGAACGGTTGCTGGAATTGGGTATGTCTAGTTTAATGAAGAGAAGGACGAGGGGGGACAGGATAGCAGTCTTCCAATATCTCAGGGGCTGCCCCAAAGAAGAGGGAGTCAAGCTATTCTCCAAAGCCCCTGAAGGCAGGAAAAAAGAAGCAACGGATGGAAGCTAATCAAGGAGAGAAGCAACCTGGAACTAAGGAGAAACTTCCTGACAGTTAGAACAATTAACCAGTGGAACAACCTGCCTCCAGAAGCGGTGAATGCTCCAACACTGGAAGTTTTTAAGAAGAGACTGGACAGCCATTTGTCTGAAATGGTATAGGGTTTCCTGCCTGAGCAGGGGGTTGGACTAGAAGACCTTCAAGGTCCCTTCCAGCTTCTATTCTATTCTATTCTATTCTATTCTATTCTATTCTATTCTATTCTATTCTATTCTATTTATTAACCAGTGGAACCACCTGCCTCCAGAAGCGGTGAATGCTCCAACACTGGAAGTTTTTAAGAAGAGACTGGACAGCCATTTGTCTGAGATGGTATAGATTCTCCTGCTTGAGCGGGGAGCTGGACTAGAAGACCTTCAAGGTCCCTTCCAGCTTCTATTCTATTCTATTCTATTCTATTCTATTCCTATTCCTATTTTATTCCTATTCCTATTCTATCCTTCTTGCACACCTGACTGGGCGAACTCACCTCTGACCGAAGGTGACTGATCCGACCTCCCTCGCGGGGGGGGCATCACCTCCACTATCCTGGACAGGCCCTCAAATCCCCCCCCTCAAACTCAGGCATCCCGAGTTTGGCATGGAGCCAAGGACCTGGTGAGGGGTCCTTGGTGGTCTCTGAGTTTGGTTTGTTTTCTTGCAGACATTTCCTGACCCAAACTAGGCGACAATGTCCTGGTTCGGGGTGGGGTTTGCGCTTCATCCCTAAAGCCTCCTCCTTCCGTTACGTATTCAAGATGGACAGGGGTTAATATTTATATATTGTTCAGATCAGGGGTCTGAAACTTTGACCACTTTTAAGACTTGTGAACTTCAGCTCCCAGAATTCCTCAGTCAGTCTTAAAAGTGGTCAAGGTGTTGCAGACCCCTGGTTTAATAGGCCTATGCATCTGTTGTATAGAGGATGTTTAAATGTGTGTTATGAGCAAGCAACCAAATTTGATTGTTAACGCGGGCCGCTGCGCCCACAGTAAAACAACAACAAAAAAGACAATAAAGGTTATCATTTTTCGATTTGCTCAACGGAGAACTAACCCCGCTCCTAACCAGCACTCACAATGTTGGCTAGTTTGGGTAACGAAACGTCTGCAAGAAGACAGCCAAGCTCGGGGACCACCCCGGGCCTTGACCTGCAAAAATTCTCCTTTATTGGTAAAGAAACCAGATCGCTGGATTGGAAAGAGAGACTTTGACCTTTGCAAAGAAGGGGCTTATTTCCCCCCCAAAAAATATGAACCCCTGAATAATAATAATAACAATGTACTGTATATAAATAAAAATGTAAATGTTCGTTTGTTCAAAATCTTAAATCTCCGAAAGTTCTTCACCGATTGCTTTGAAATTTTGACACAACGTTGCATTCGAATACGCACGTGTTTTTATATACCTACTATTATATAGATGTCACACCTGTGACAGGTAAAAACATGCTTTTTTTGAAAAACAGCGCCATCTGTTGGACGTAAAAGCAACACATGCTTTTACCAGACTGAGCCACAGCAGCGCGTGGCTGGGTACAGCTAATAATAATAATAATAATAATAAATAATAATAAATAATTAATAATAATAATAATAATAATAATAATAATGAAGTTGGAAGGGACCTTGGAGGTCATCCAGTCCAACCCCCTGCCCAGACAGGAAACCCTATACCATTTCAGACAAATGGCTCTCCAGTCTCTTCTTAAAAACTTCCAGTGTTGGAGCATTCACCGCTTCTGGAGGCAGGTTGTTCCACTGGTTAATTGTTCTAATTCAGGCAAAACAAAAAGCATTTATTAAGGGAGTGTAGGTGTGTAGGTGTGTGTGTCAAGTCCTTTTATGGGGTACACAGACAACGGGTGCAGACAGGGGTGGCAAGCCATCAAGCAAAGACATTGATTGCAGGTGAAAACGGAAGCACAGATAACCTTCCGTAAGGACTTTTCAGGATGCGCCCTCTGTTGTGTAGTTGCTGAAAAAGCAAGTTGTCACACCGTCTTCAGGAAAGGCCAGACAAGAAGCAACTGAGGAAAACTAACTAAAGAGAGAAGCAACCTGGAACTAAGGAGAAATTTCCTGACAGAACAATTAACCAGTGGAACTACCTGCCTCCAGAAGCGGTGAATGCTCCAACACTGGAAGTTTTTAAGAAGAGACTGGACAGCCACTTGTCTGAAACTCTTGTTATTCTCTTAACTCTCTCTTACGGTTACCTGATGGAGCACGGTGGACTTCCAGCATTCAAAACCCCACCGAAGTCCTGGCAAGGAGTTTGTACTTTTTCTGGCCAGGAGGAATCTCACAAAATAAATTAAATGGTCCTTTTAGACGTTACCGTTCGTCTCACAATCGGGTCCTTCCCCATTGTTGCTGTTAGTTGCGAAGTCGTGTCCGACCCATCGCGACCCCATGGACAACGTTCCTCCAGGTCTTCCTGTCCTCTACCATCTTATTATTATTTATTAAATTTGTTTCCCACTCAACTCACTAACACAACTACCAAACACGGAAGGCAGTTGCTCCCGCCACACAATCACAGGGAGTAAATTGTGAAAAATAAAGACCCCTCATAATTTTTGGCTGCCTTAGTAAACTTTTTAAATCTTAATGACACGACAAGATACAGTATTGCAAAGTTTGTGTATAATAATAATAATAATAATAATAATAATAATAATAATAATAATAATAATGCACTACTACTATTACTAATAAAGTTGGAAGGGAGCTTGGAGGTCATCAAGTCCAACCCCCTGCTCAGGCAACTGAGGAAAACTAACCAAAGAGAGAAGCAACCTGGAACTAAGGAGAAACTTCCTGACAGTTAGAACAATTAACCAGTGGAACAACCTGCTTCCAGAAGCGGTGAATGCTCCAACACTGGACGTTTTTAAGAAAAAACTGGACAGCCATTTGTCTAAAATGGTGTAAGGATTCCTGCCTGAGCAGGGGGTCAGACTAGATGACCTCCGAGGTCCCTCCCAACTTTATTAACAACCTGCCTCCAGAAGCGGTGAATGCGCCAACACTGGAAGTTTTTAAGAAGAGACTAGACAGACATTTGTCTGAAATGGTCTAGGCTGCCGGAGTAGGCAACCTTGGCTCTTTTATGACTCGTGGACTCCAACTCCCAGAATTCCTGAGCCAGCCACGCTGAGGGGAAAGGGAGAGGTTTCCAAGCTGAGCCATGCTGGCTCAGGAATTCTGGGAGTTGGAAGTCCACGAGTCCTAAAAGAGCCAAGGTGGCCTACCCTGGTCCTAGGGCTTCCTGCCTGAGCAGGGGGTTGGACTAGATGACCTCCGAGGTGCCTTCCAACTTTATTATTACTATTATAAAGGCTCTTGGTGCCCTAGCAGAGAAAGTCCCCACCTCTCCCCTTCAAACCTTGGTGGTTTTTTGGGTTTGTTTTTAATTTCTAATCCTGTTTTGCCTCTTTTATCTTGCTCAGTCGCCTTCAACAGAGAGACGGGGCGGCCAAGGCATGTGATAAACAAAATGCCGAAGAGACGGCCTTGGCTAAGAGGAGGGAAACAGGCTTTCTTAAAAGATAAAAAAGGGGTTGTTAACAGGGCCAGGATCCCCCCTTTTTGAAAACAAACTTCGAAACCTCAGATTCCAGGCCAGCAAGGCAGATGTGGTGGTGGGGGGGAGTCTCTGGGGAGTTGACCCAACAGGGGACAATCAGGCTGAACCCAGCCAAGGCCTGCCCCACACATCCCCCTGGAGGCTCCATACTCCCCCCTCCAGGACAGCCCCCCCTGGCCCAACCTCCCTCAGCTAAGGGCAGGGATGGTCCTGACCTCCCCTCCCCTGTCCCCCACCCCGATTGCCTTCCACGCAGACCGAACGGGAAGCCCGGATCCGAGGCCCTTTGCCTCCTGGGATTCGGGGACATCACCCCCCATTTTGCAGAGAGAGGCTTCCAGACCCCCGTTTTCCAGCCACGACCCCCTCTGGGATTGTGTGTGTGCTTCCGAGTGCAATTTGTGGGTCTGTGGGCTCCTTTTAAAGCCCTCTGTGGCCAGGGTATCTTCAGGGATGCCCTTCCCCAAACCGTCTGCCTGTCCGCCCCAGATGGCCACAGAACAGCCACTAAGGGGTCCCCCCTCCCCTTAGGGGCGGTTGAAGGTCTCTGCCGGTCTCCCCCCACCCCTGGGGAATTCCCCCCCATTGACCCCACTTCAAGGGCTGCCAAAAATATGCCTTTCCCAGAGGGCAGGACAAGAAGCGATGGATGGAAACTAATGAAGGAGAGAAGCAACCTAGAACTAAGGAGAAACTTCCTGACAGTGAGAACAATTAACCAGTGGAACAACCTGCCTCCAGAAGCGGTGAATGCTCCAACACTGGAAGTTTTTAAGAAGAGACTGGACAGCCATTTGTCTGAAATGGTATAGGGTTTCCTGCCTGAGCAGAGGGTTGGACTAGATGACCTCAAAGGTCCCTTTCAACTTTATTATTATTATTATTAAGCCTTTGGTGGGGGGGTCGAGCCTACCTTTTAAAATGATTTGCTGCTAACTTATAATTTTTGTCGTGGAAGCTTTCAAAGATCGCCTTAAAAGCTTGTCCAAGTTGTATGTAAAGGGCCCCGCCTCCCTGAGGACCAAAGTGTAGAGAAATGGCACAAATAAAAGATAAACGTTGCTTTTTTAATAGGAAACTTGGAGTAACATTGGAGTAAAATTTAGAATCCCATAAATGTAGAGTAACATGCAGATGTTAAAATGTTGCTTTTATTGATACATGCAGATATTAAGACGTCGCTTTTATTGAATATAAAGGTTCTTTAACCGTCTCTCTCTCTCTCTCTCATCTACACTGTGAGCCACAGAGGCAGGGATTCTCATCCGTTGCACCCGAGACGCGTGGACACCCAAATTCCCCAGCTGGACTGCCCCATCCCACCTGAACCGCTTGGCAGCCCCTAAGCAGCCTGGGCCGGTCATGGCGGCGTTATAGGAGGTTGGATATGGACAGGGAGGGGAGACCACCAAGAAACCCTGGCAGACTAGGCAGGGGAGCTGGAAGGACACCCCAGAGGACAATAGGCAACATCTGGTCCTCTTGCCATATGTGGTCTTGGAAGGCACTAGGACAGTGGTGGCGAACCTGTGGCACGGGTGCCAGAGGCGGCACTCTGAGCCCTCTCTGTGGGCACGCGCGCCGTCACCCCAGTCCTAGGCCTTCAGATGGGTTTTATAAAACCTTTTCGCTTTAAGCCTCCACCGCCGTGTGCAAAAAAAAAAAAAGGTTCAATCAATCAGTCAATTTCAACTTCTCCGGGGGAAAAAAAGATCTTGCAAAGTTGGAATTGATTGATTGAACTTTTTAGTCCCACCCAGTCAGCTGTTACCACAGCCATGCGCACCCAATGAATGGGCCACGCCCACCCGGCACCCAACGATGCATAAGTGGGTTTTGGGTTGCAGTTTGGGCACTCGGTCTCTAAAAGGTTCGCCATCACTGCACTAGGAGGTGGGGCTGAGCCCAGTGGCCTCATCTGCAGCCCCCCACCTCTTGTGCTTCAAGTAAAGTCCCTCCCCCCCACACACACACACACGGGAAAAAGGACCCATGAGCAGGAATCGGGGAGGTGGCTAGCATGGGCCCCCGCCCTGGAGGGCTGCCCTCTCGCTCCATATTTTAAGCGAATTGCTGCAGTTCTTAAATTGGTCACACAGATGTTGAGGGAACTCAGTTTCTACAGTGACCTTGCTTATCAGAGGGGTCGCAAAAGGAGACCACGTGATTCCAGGACAGGGCGACCGTCAAAAATGTGAGTCAGTTACCAAGGGTCTGAATTTCGATCGCCTTGACTGTGGTCCTAAGTGTGCAAAAGGGCCACGGGCCACTTCTTTCAGTGCTGTGGTAACTTTGATTACTGAATGAACCGTTGTCGGTTGATATGGTATAGGTCCATGGTGGCGAACCTATGGCACGCATGCTACAGGTGGCACGCAGAGCTATCTCTGTTGGCACACGTGCCATTGGTGGGCCGAGGTGCTCCCCTCCTCCTCTCTGCACATGCGCAGTCTGGAAAGGGGGGGGGAGCAGCATTTGCTGCAGACAGCAAGCGAGCGAGCACAAGCCGACAGCGGTAAGTTTCAGTGGGTGGCCACACAGGGGAGAAGGGGCGGCCTGGTGTCTGAAGCTGCCTTGCCTCAGCCTTGTGGGGCAATGGGCAGCAAGGGCGGTGGCGGCGAAAACATGGAGGCGGCGTTTTCCAAGCCTGTGGAACTTGGATCCATGGCTGCGGGGTGAGTTTGCGGCACCTCAGCAGCCTGATCAAGGCTCCAGAGGCCTGGAAAAGGCCTCGGCCGCCCAGACCTGCCATGGAGGAGGCACGAAATCGCTCTGGAGCCCAGATCAGGCCGCTGGTGTGCCGCAAAATTGCCCAGCGGCCATGGATCCGGGCTGCACAGGCTTGGAAAGGCCTCTGACGCCCAGAACAGCCATGGGGGGATGAGATCGCTCAGTAGCCATAGATCTGGGCGGCAGAGGCCTTTTCTAAGCAGCGGTGGCACCGCAATCCTTGCGGCGGGGGGGGAATAACGGCGACAGCAGCGCGATCCGTCCGGCGGTTGGGAGGGAAATGGCGGCAATGGCAGGGCGATCTGTGTGGCAGGTGGGGTGCAATACACGAGGTGGCAAACAGCTGTGTCACACTGAAACCAGCTGTTTGCTGCCTCCTGCCTAATGCCGCTGCCATGAGGCCGCAGAACAACCTGGGCGGAGGTAAAGAACCCGGTCGGGGCTCTGCGAGGGTTGGTTCGGAGTGGCGGGAGAAGGGTGCTCTACAAGGGTTGGGTCGGACACATGTGGGGCTGCTGCCTCTCTTTCTGTGCCGTGCCAGGGCTGGGCACGGAGCTTCCATGCCACTTCTTCCCATGCAGACATAGAGAGAGCCCACACCTTGTCGTGGGGCAACTGCCACTATCCCAAGCTCTCCAGCCCATCACCGGCCAGTTGGGGACGCCGAGCATGGGCCTCGGGCTGATGGAGTCCGGAAAGGAGTGCGACCCGCGCGAGAAGTGTCCAAGACCCATGGGCTCTACACTGATGGGAGGGAGGGGGGGCTCAGCACTGCACACGGGGGGGGGGAATCTGACCAGCCCTAGCCTGGAGGGGGGGAGAGGTCAAGGGAGCCCGAAGGGAGGCATCCTAGCGTGCCCGGCTGGCCAGCAACGAGCTGGAGAGCACGGGACGGGGGCAGGTGCCCTGGCACGAGTGGTAGGTGGGGTGGGCGCTCCCGATGTCTGTGGAGGAAGCCACAAGGAGGCTCTGCGGCCAGGCCAGCCCCGGCATGACACGGAAAGCGAGGCAGCAGCCCCATGTGCATCCCCGTGCACAAGCGTGCCCCTGCTCTGCCAGCAGCGGCATCTGCGGCAGAAGAGTGCAGGCAGGCAGTGGAAGGCAGGAGCCCCGATCCCAGCACAGCCTCTCCCCAGTCTCCTCCCCCCCCTTCGGAAGAGCTGTGGGGCTCAGGAGCCTCCCCCGTCCCCCCAACCCCCCAGGGAAGAAAACCACCAAAAGTCTTCTGTTTTAACTTTTTTTCTTGTCGCTTTTTGGTGTTTTCATCCTGTTTTCGTGAGATGTCAGCGTTTAGGAGGGGGTGTAGCTGCACCCTTCCCCAAGCCACCAGCTGAGCAAGATGCCCTCCTACCCACTGCCCCACCTGCCAGAGACCCCTTGGATCTCCCCCCAACCCTGCCTGGCCCCCATAGGCATCCTTCCCCAGGAGCAACATCGAGTTGGCCACGCCCACTCGTCTGCCATGACCACCGTAGCCATGCACACCTGGTGGGCCACGACCACCCGGCGATACATAAATGGGTTTTGGGTTGCAGTTTGGGCACTCGATCTCTAAACGGTTCGCCACCACTGGTATAGGTTCTCCTCCTTGAGCGGGGGGGGGGGGCTGGACTAGAAGACCTCCGAGGTCCCTTCCTGTTCTGTTCTAATTCTATTCTATGTTCTATTCTATTATAATCCATAGTCGTCCCACACAGATGAACTTGGATGTCCCTCACAATAAAGGGAGACCCCCTCCTGGCCCAGATAGAAAAATGGCCGGACCCTCTCCCCAACTAAGGACCCCAACTGGAAGGTGTAGAGGGAAGCCTCAATCTCCGCATCCAGGAACTCCACCTTTTCTGCCTCGTAGTCCAGCCGCACCCGCAGCCTCCTCAGCGGCCTTCGCAAGTACAACTTCTTTTGAACCTTGGAGAAAGCGACCGTCTCCCCCGCCGAACTCTTCCCCACAGCCCAGATTCCCTCCTGGGGGCTCAGCTGGAGGCTCCCCTTCCTGCAGATGGACTCCTTGGCCACCCCTATGGCCCAGCCTGCTCTGCCCCACACCGGGGCGTTGTCTGGACCCTGCACGGATACTTCCCAAAAGCACCAGCCTGGGGCAAATCCCACAGAGCCCAGAGCACACAATTCCCGGTCGAACCTCCCTGGCAGATCCTGATGATCCTGGTATCGGTCGGCCCAAGTAAGAGCAGAGTTCGAGCACCGGAGCCGCGGGTGGGCAGTTGAGCTGTCCAGCGTGACGTAAACTGAAGAGGGAGAATAGAAGCTCTTAGGTGGGCTGGGAACAAGGGAGGGCAAGGCAGGGCAGGGTTAGGACAAGGGATGCCCAACAACTGCCCCAGGGCACTGCAGATGGATCCCAACCCACCCCCCTACAGAAAGGACCCCCTTCCTCAAGTGTGCTGTTACCTTTAGGCGATATTGGCTTTTGTAGAGCAGGTGCTGGGGAGGAAAGGGGAATCAGTTTAAAATCAGGCTGAGGTGTGTGTGTATGTGTGTGTTTCTGAAGAAGTTCCCCCCATACTTCTCACAAAGCACAACTTAAAACCCAGCCCCTCGCTGGATTCTTCCAGGCCCTGAAAGACCTGCCCAGCGCCCTCAACTGTGGCTCCTTTCTGGAACGGCCAAGACGTGGCAGGGAAGGTCCGGCTCCATGTGGCGGCTGACAGACCCCTGCCCCCCTTCCCCAAATGCTGTCTTTGGGACCCCCCAGACTCTCGGCATCCCTTGGGCCCTCCAACTTGCAGAGAAAGCCACTCCCGGCAATGGTCACTCCTGGCGATTTGGGGAAAATGCTGCTGTGGGGCCAGGCCAGGGCAGGCGGTTTGCAAGCCTCCCCCCCACTGCCCCCTTCCTCCCCAGCCCCGTGAAGTTACCCGCGGCCAGAGGTTGCTCCAGACTGTTCCTGGTCAGAGTCGTCTCCAGGGAGGCTGAGATTCGGAGGAGGAAAGGAAAAAATGAGAGCGAGGTAGGAAATAGCTGCCCGTGAGCGACGGCCGCGCAGAAGCGAACGTCCTGGTCCCTGCCAGGTGAACAAGTGACACCCTCTCCAAGTACCATGGTTCAGGCGGGTGACAGATGGAGTGGAGGAGGCAGTACCCCCCTTCATCCACCAACCCAAGCAGGATGGGGACTGGCTCCCCCAAGATTCCCCAGTAGGAAGGGAAAAAGAGGGGCCCAGATCCCCACAGCTCCATCACAAAGGAGCCCCGCACCTTTGCAATTGTCCAGCATCTGCCTTACGGAAGCGTTTTTCTCGAAGATAGTCCTGAGTCTGCTTTGCAGTCTGGGGGAGGCGTTCTCTACGCGCCCCACCACATAACTCCGGCACCTGCAACACAAGGAAGGCGGCCTCACAAAGCTAGCAGGCTCTCTCCCTACAACACAGGGGGCTGGGTCGGCCAGCTAGATGGGGTGCGTGAAAGAAGCCGGCCCATTCCAGCATCTTGCCATATGAATACAGGACTTGGGTTTTGCAAACCCCCGTTTGGGGTGTGGTACGAATCCTGGCTTGTTTGTTAGGTAAGCATGTACGTTGCTTCGATCACAACTGACTCGGTGCACTGAACCAGGGTAGAGTTCAGTAAAGAAGTGAGAAAAGACACAAACTCAACACAAACGTCAAATGTGATTGCGATCCTACTACACCAAGGATGAAGGTGTCCCACGCAAGGAAACCCGGTTTCCTGCAACAACTGAGCTTACACCGCTTCCCTCAGCCCCAACCGGATGCTCTGCCCAGGGACCGGCCCGAAGGGCTGTGGAGGAAGTCGAGGTCCAAGAAGAGAAGAGAATGTCTGCAGCTGAGGGTCCTCGGCTGTTTTCGTGCAGACGTTTCATTACCCAACTGAGTAACGTCATCAGTGCTACAGGCGGGTGGGGTTTTACTTTTATTTCATGAAAGAGAGGAGAGAGAGGATGGTTTTCTGGAAGGGGCAGGCACTTGCTTGTCTGACGCCGACTGACCCACAAGGACGGGCAGGTAAGGGCAAGTTGGCACCTTACCTGTCCACGGTGTCCTGGATGTCCTGAAAGAAGAGAACAGAGAAATGGGTCCCGGCCCTCGCAAGGGTGGCCATTGTCCCCCCCCGGAGAACCTCTGTTTCTCCCCCCCCCCTTGAGGCCAGCGAGAGCCCCGCCCACCTGCAGGAATTCCCCATCCGGCTGGCAGCACTTCCTCTCCGTCTGGGCAATCAGCTGCTGCAGGCGGGAGGCCTCCCCGGAGAGCTGGGACAGAGGGCCAACACACTCGGCCACCATCTTCTTCTCCTCCTCGGCCAGCCAGGCGACCCAGACCGGCTGCCTCTCCCGGAGCAGCTCCGGCAGAGGCTCCAACGCGGGGCCAACCTTCTGCTTCTCGGTGGCTAATTGCTCCTGGGAGGGGGCAGAAGACAGGGAACTCAGAGGGAGGGGGGAAGAGTTCCCAGCTGCAGAACCGACATCCCTGGAGCTGCCTCCTGTGCCCCCTCCCCCCCAAGAAACCCACCTGGCACTCTTGCAGACTCTGCTCTTCTGCCCGCCTCTGCTCCAGCAGCTGCTTCTCCTCCTTCCTCAGGGGCTCCAGGAGGGCATCCAGCAGGTCCTGCGCGGGGAGGAGACGGTACCATTGCCGAGTCCATGATGGCAGTGCTCCCACCCATGGAGGCGGGCAAGGGGCCAGAGGGACCCCCGTGCTACACTCCAGGGCACCCAGATCTTCCAGCAGAGAATCCGGCCAGGGAGAGGCCCAGGGCAGGCAGAGGCCCATGAGGAGGGAAGCAGCTGAGAGTCTGCCTGTCTCCGGTCTCCTCTCTCGCTGCCGAAAAATAGCCTGGCTCTCCTCCACCATTTTCAAGTGGTAGTCTTTGGGGGCCTTTAACTGCTCCCACGATCATCTTTTCATCTTTCTGGGGACCCCCATGCCTGAACCCCCCCATAAGCTGATGGAGTACCCCATCTAGTTGGGGCTGCTCAGCTCCCCCCTTTTGGGAACGCCTACCTCCACAGTGCCCGCCCCCTACCTTGTATTCCCGGGCAGCTTCGGGCAGGGAGAGGAGGGGGTGGCCCTGGTGCCTCCCCAGGCAGCCGGCGCAGAGGAGGCGCTTCTCGCTGGAGCAGAAGGTCTGCAGGGGCTGCTGGTGTTCCCGGCACAGCTGGGGGTCGCTGCTCCCCTCCTGGGCTCCCCCCCTCGACAGCCGAAGCCCCTTCACCAGGCGGACGATGTTGGCCAGGGCCCGGTTGGGGCAGGCGCTGCCGGGCTCCACCCTGGCTCTGCACTGGGGGCAGGAAGCCTCAGCGCCCAGCCGGGCCAGGCAGTCGCGGCAGAAGTTGTGCCCGCAGGCCAGGACCATCGGGTGCTGGAAGAAGTCCAGGCAGAGCGGGCAGGTGGCCTCCTGGCCCAGCTGCTCCAAGGCCGTCTCCTGCCCTGAGGCCTCCATGGGGCTCTTCGCTTCCGTTTCCCCCTCGCTGGGCCTGGAAGGAGGAGAAGCTGGTCTGTTGGCTCCTTCTGGGGGGGG
>NW_015389412.1:0-16103 GCF_001527695.2 Protobothrops mucrosquamatus | reverse complement strand
AGCCAATTGAGATCTGCGCCGGGTCAGAGGCCGCAAAGGCACGACTCGGTCCAATGCTGCGGCAGCGGCCGTCTCCCAGGCCGCCGCCAGATTGTCAACCGAATCGTGAACTAGGTCCTCAGGATATGGCCCAAGCTCCGTCAGGAACCTCTCCGGGTCCATCAGGCGCCTGGGGCGGAACCATCTAGGCGGTTCCTCCATCCACTCTTGTGTCCCTTCAGCCTCAGCCCAGGGGTCTCTAGGGGTCCCGGCCCTCCTTGAAGGATGAGCAAGACTTCAGCCCCATAGACCCCCCCCCGTTGCTCTCCTTCCCTGCCAGTCCCCCAAGACCGAGGCCTCCCCCCCAAACAAACTGGGAAACAGAAGAGAAAAACCCGGTTCTCCCCCCCCACTTTGAGGGTGCCCCCCACCTTCCCGCCTGGGGGGCCCTTCAGTGGGAATCGGGGCGTCGTTTCTTAAGGGGGGGAGGACGAAGCGGAGCTCACCTTCCCTCGAAGCTGCTTCGGCCCTTCAGAAGGCACCACGGCCGCCCCCTCGAAGGGACTCCGGTCGGGGGGGCCAAGGGCGGGGAGGAGGGGCGCCGCTTTGGGGCCTGGGGGGCACTTTCGCCTTTTCCTCCTCCTCTTCCTCCTCCGAAGAACAGCCGCCTTTTCCGCCGCCTGGGAAGCTAAGCGAGGGCTCGGCGGCGCCTGCGCAGAAGAAACCAGGAAGACACCCGAGCTTTCGGTTTCGTTTCCCAGCTGGAAGGCCGGGCGGGAGGAGACGGTCCTGCCCCTCCCTGCGGGTGGAGGCCATTTCCCCCGCGTGGAGCGCTGAGCCCCCCCTCCCGCCCGGCTGCTCTCCCCCGGGGGCCCCTCGCGGGCCTTTCCACGGCACGGGGGGGCTGGGGGGAGCCGGCCACCCTCGATGCTTCCGCAAAGAAGAACCCCTCGCCCACCCACGGGTGGGGTTCGCCCTCTCCTCCTCCCGGATTAAGACCCCCGTGGGTGGAGGTGCCCGGGATTCGCTTGGTGGCCCCCCACGCTCCTGGAGGGGTCAAAAAAGTCAAGAGGGCGGCCAGCCCAAACTGCTGGGGGAGGGAATGAAGCTTCACGGGGCGCTTCTCTCGCGTGGGCGGGGGGGTCCCTTCAGGGCGGGGGGCGCAGAGGAGGAGCCTCCCTCGCAGGCGTGGGGTGGCATGGGGGGGTGGGGAAGGGGGCGGGCTTCCCGGGGGCCGCTCAGGGGAGGCTTTGGCGANGACTTTCCCCCCACATCTGACTCGGTGGCCTGGAATCTGAGGCTTTGACCCCCCCCCCCGCGCAGGCAGGAGACCCCCCTCAACCATTCCAGACAGATGCTTGTCCACCCTTGGGGGGAAGACCACCCTTGGGCAGGCAGTGGGGTCCTTCCAGATGCCAACACGGGGCAGGTCCCGCCTGGAGGAGGCTGCCCCAGGACCCCCCACCACCACCCCTCCCCGGACCCTGGCTGTGGCCTCTGTGGGGGAGGGGCCACTCGGATCCCACAAAAGGCCCTGAGTGGCCGCAGGACTCCGGCCGGCCAGCCTGACTCTCTTGTGCAGCCGAAAAAGCCCAGGAGGTAGACGAGGACTCCGGACACTTTTCGGCAATAAAATGGTTAAAAAGTTTAAAGGTCCCCAGCATAGAAGGCACCTAATTCGCACACAGAGCCCCCTTGACCCCAAAGGCTGAAGGCCGGAAGGGAGGATGGCGCCAATGTGGGGGAGGCCCCTCTGGATGCCCCCCCTGGGGAAAGAGCCCCTCCCCTGAGAATGAGTGGTTCCTCCCCCTTGGGGGGGTGAAGTGGGGAGGCAGCCCCGAAGGTGCCCGGCCGAGAAGGAGGGACCAGTTAAAACCAGTGCTCGCCTGGCGCCTGGGAGGTTGGGGGCCCCCTCGGCTCTCCTCCAGCTCTCGGTCCCCTTTTGGGTTCAAATTGGAACCGACACAAACCGATTTACTAATTTTTAATCCTGCCTTTCTTATTATTACTAAGTCAAGGCGGTGAACATCCCCAACGGTCCTTTCCCCTCTTATTTTCCCCACAACGACCCTGTGAGGTGGGTTGGGGGGGGAGAGGGAGAGAGAGCAAAGATGTGAGATTTCTCCTGAATGGGGCTCTGCGGGGTCTTCGCCAAAGTCTCCCCGGAGCGGCCCCCCTTCCCCATCCCCCACCCCACTCCTGCGAGGGAGGCCCCTCCTCCGCGCCCCTCGCCCTGAAGGGACCCCCCCGCCCACGCGGGAGAGGCGCCCCCTGAAGCTTCATTTCCCCCCCCCAGCAGTTTGGGCTGGCCGCCCTCTTGACTTTTTGGACCCCTCCAGGAGCGTGGGGGGGGCACCAAGGGAATCCCGGGCCCCTCCCCCCACGGGGGTCTTATCCCGGGAGGAGGAGGAGGAGGAGGGGGGGGGAAAGCCCCAGGCGAGGGGTCCGGCTTGGCTCAGCGGTCCACGCGGGGGAAACGGCCTCCCACCGCGGGGAGGGGCAGGAGCGTCTCCTCCCGCCCCGCCTCCCAGCTGGGAAAGGAAACCCCCACCTCGACCGCCCCCCCCCGGTTTCTTCTGCGCAGGCGCCGCCGAGCACGCGGTTAGCTTTCCACGCGGCGGGAAAGGCGGCTGCTCGGAGGAGGAGGAGGAGGAGGACGGGGGGGGGGGCGAAAGTGCGGCGGGGGGGTCCTTTCCGGGCTCCTCTTCGCTGCCCTCCCCAGGCCCAAGAGCGGCGCCCCGTCTCTGCTCCGGGGGAAGTTTCCTTTCCGCGCGTGGGAAAGTTGCGCCCCCGCTCCAGGCTCCGGGGAAGGGCCGCCCCTCCTCCCCGCCCTTGGCCCCCCCGACCGGAGTCCCTTCGAGGGGGCGGCCGTGGTGCCTCCTGAAGGGCCGAAGCAGCTTCGAGGGAAGGTGAGCTCCAATTTCTCCTCCCCCCCTTAAGAAACGACGCCCCGATTCCCACTGAAGGGCGTCCCAGGCGGGAAGGTGGGGGGCACCCTCAAAGTGGGGGGAGAGAAATCGGGGTTTTCTCTTGTTCTTGCCAAGTTTGTTTGGGGGGGGAGGCCTCGGTCTTGGGGGAACTGGCAGGGAAGGAGCGCAACGGGGGGGGGTCTATGGGGCTGAAGGCTTGCTCATCCTCCAAGAGAGACCCCTGGGCTGAGGCTGAGGGAACAGAACAGGGGATGGGGGCCCAAAGAAGCCGTTGCCAGACCCCGAGGAGGCTCCCCTTGTTCTCTTCTCTGGACGCTGGGCAACCTCCTCCTCCCCCGCTCCCCCCCCGTTTGGGAGAAGCCCCCCTGCTTGGCCTTCTGGTTGCTTCCTTGCCTCACCTCCCCCAGGACAGGAATGTGTGTGTGTGTGGGGTGGGCTAATACCTCTGGGCTTGAATTGGAGGAGGGGCTCAGAGCACGTTCCCTACCCTACAGGAGGGGAGGGGCTCAGAAATCCTCTTCTCCCCCAAGAGCTCCCTGCTGCCCCCCCCAGAAGGAGCCAACAGACCAGCTTCTCCTCCTTCCAGGCCCAGCGAGATGGAAACGGAAGCGAAGAGCCCCACGGAGGCCTCAGGGCAGGAGAAAGCCTTGGGGCAACTGGGCCAGGAGGCCACCTGCCCACTCTGCCTGGACTTCTTCCAGCAGCCGATGGTCCTGGCCTGCGGGCACAACTTCTGCCGCGACTGCCTGACCCAGCTGGGCGCTGAGGCTTCCTGCCCCCAGTGCAGAGCCAGGGTGGAGCCCGGCAGTGCCTGCCCCAACCGGGCCCTGGCCAACATCGTCCGCCTGGTGAAGGGGCTTCGGCTGTCGAGGGGGGGAGCCCAGGAGGGGAGCAGCGACCCCCAGCTGTGCCAGGAACACCAGCAGCCCCTGCAGACCTTCTGCTCCAGCGAGAAGCGCCTCCTCTGCGCCGGCTGCCTGGAGGGGCACCAGGGCCACCCCCTCCTCTCCCTGCCCGAGGCTGCCCGAGAATACAAGGTAGGGGGCGGGCACTGTGGAGGCAGTCTTTCCAAAAGGGGGCAGATGAGCAGCCCCAGCTAGATAGGCACTCCATCACCCTAACTAAACCCTACTGCTGAAAAATGGCGGAGAAGAGCCAGGCTACTTTTCGGCAGCGAGAGAGGAGACCAGAGACAGGCAGACTCTCAGCTGCTTCCCTCCTCGTGAGCCTCTGCCTGCCCTGGGCCTCTCCCTGGCCGGATTCTCTGCTGGAAGCTCTGGTGCCCAGCAGGGCCTCCCCCTGGAGGGTAGCACGGGGGTCCCTCTGTCCCCTTGCCCGCCTCTCTGGGTGAGACCACTGCCATCGTGGATTCGGCAATTGCACCGTCTCCTCCCCACACAGGACCTGCTGGATGCCCTCCTGGAGCCCCTGAAGAAGGAGGAGAAGCAGCTGCTGGAGCAGAGGCAGGCGGAAGAGCAGAGCCGCCAGGAGTGCCAGGTGGGTCTCTTGGGGGGAGGGGGGCACAGGAGGCAGCTCCAGGGATGCCAGTTCTGCAACTGGGAACTCTTCCCACCTGCCTCTGAGTTCCCCGTCTTCTGCCCCCCCAGGAGCAATTAGCCACCGAGAAGCAGAAGGTCGGCCTGGCGCTGGAATCCCTGCTGGAGCTGCTCCGGGAGAGGCAGTCGATCTGGGTCACCTGGCTGGCCGAGCAGGAGGAGAAGATGGAGGCTGAGTGGGTGGGCCCTCTAGCCCAGCTCAATGGGGAGGCCTCCCGCCTGCAGCAGCTGATTGCCCAGATGGAGAGGAAGTGCCGCCAGCCAGACACGGAATTCCTGCAGGTGGGCGGGGCTCTCGCTGGCCTCAAGGGGGAGAAGAAACAGAGGTTCCCCTGGGGGGACACTGGCCACCCTTGCGAGGGCCGGGACCTATTTCTCTGCTCTCCTCTTTCAGGACATCCAGGACACCGTGTACAGGTAAGGCGCCATCTTGCCCTGTCGTCGTGGGTCAGTTTGTCCTCAGAATTTCTTGTGCGGCTGGATCACCGAGGATCCCTTTTGTCACCGAGAGAAGCTAGTCGTGGGGTCCTGGGTGCTCTCTGGGCTCAACCGATTCCTTGCAGACGTTTCATTACCCGACTGGGTAACGCCGTCAGTGCCGGGAGGGAGTGGGGTTCGCTCTCTCTTTACGTGCAGATGGGCTGCCCTTAGTTTGGGTGCTGTTTACGGCTTGATTGCAGATCCAGCGGTAAGCCGTAAATGACATAGATTAGGAACCACCAACACAGACAAACAATCCAACGGTAAACAACAGCCTGATCACGGAACCACCGAGAAGGTGGCAACCGTCCCAGCAACACTCGACAGGGGAAGCCTGTAGCACTGGCGGTCCTTGACTTACAGCCACAGTGGAGCCCAAAATTCTGCAATTGAGACACTTGAATCATCTCAGTTGATAAGTTAGTAACATGGTTGTTAAGTGAATCTGGCTTCCCCACTGACTTTGATTGTCGGAAGGTCGTACGGAGGGGATCACGTGACTTTGGGACACTGCTGTAAACATGCGTCGGTTGCCAAGCCTCTGAATTTTGATGATGTGACCACGGGGGATGCTGCAACAGTTGTAGCTGCGAAAACCGTCATAGGTCACATGTGTTGTGGGGAGAACGCCGGGTAGCTGTGTGAGGGCGCCCTCCTTGTGTCGCAGGTGCCGGAGTTACGTGGTGGGGCGTGTGAAGAGTGTCTCCCCCGGGCTGAAAGACAGACTCAAGACCATCTTGGAGAAAAACACTCCTGTAAGGCAGGTTGTGGACAATTACAAAGGTGCGGGGCTCCTTTGAGGTGTGGTTGGTGGGGTCTGAGCCCCTCTTCTCCCCTTCCTACTGGGGAATCTTGGGGGAGCCAGTCCCCATCCTGCTCGGGCTGGTAGGTGAAGGGGGGTACTGCCTCCTTTATCTGTCACCCCTCCCAACCCTTGTTCCTTAGGGGAGAAGGTGTCACTGTGCACCTGGCAGGGACCAAGACGTTTGCCTCTGTGCGGCCGTCGCTCACGGGCATCTGTTTCTCACATCACTCTCATTTTTCCTTTCCTCCTCCGAATCTCAGCCTCCCTGGAGACGACTCTGACCAGGAAGAAGCTGGAGCGACCTCTGGCCACGGGTAACTTCATGGGCCTGGGGAGGAAGGGGGCAGTGGGGGGGGAGACTTGCAAACCGCCTGTCCTTGCCAGGCCCCACATGAGCAGTTTCTCCAAATTCCTAGGAGTGGCGCCTGCCAGGGGTGGATTTTTCTGCAAGTTGGAGGGCCCAAGGGATACCCAGAGTGTGGGGGGTCCCAAAGGCAGCATCTGGGGGAGGGGGGGCAGGGGTCTGTCAGCTGCCACATGGAGCCGGCCCTTCCCCACCATGCCTTGGCCCTTCCAGAAAAGAGCCACGCTTGAGGGCGCTGGGCAGGGCATCCGGGCATGTCTTTCAGGGCATGGAAGGTCCCAACCGGAGGGGGGGAGGGTGGCTCAGTTTTTAGTTGTGCCCTGTAGGAAGTGGGGGAGGGGGCTTCTTCAGAAAGAGCAGCCTAATTTTAACACTTGTCCCCCTTTCTTCCCCAGGAACACCTGTTCCACAACATGTACAAGGTCCAGCAGCACCTAAAGGTAACAACACACTGGAAAAGCCCTGGGGTGGGAGTGGGGGGGGCTTTCCATAGAGGGAGGGGTCCAGCAGAAGTGGGAGGTCTGCGGGTCCCACAGCAGCCACCCAAATGTGGGCCTGGGGCAACGGCAGGGAGGTCCCTGATGGCAGGCCTGCCCCATCGCGCTGGAAGAGCGCTAAACCCACAACCAGCAATAGTGGTAACTCGGGAGAAGCAGGAACGGAGGGAATCCTCAACTTACGACCACAACTGAGCCCAACATTTCCGTTGCTGAGTGAAGCACTTGTTAAGTTAAGCAGCGGCCACTCGCTCCGTCCTTCCCTGAGCTGGGAAAACCTCGGGGAGTCGGCCTTGCCCTCCCCTGTTCCCAGCCCACCTAAGAGCTTCTCTTCTCCCTCCGCTTCAGTCTACGTCACGCTGGACAGCTCGACCGCCCACCCGCGGCTCTGGTGCCAGGGAACCACTCTGACTTTGTCCAACCAAAACCAGAATCTCCCGGATCTGCCAGCGAGGTTCAACCAGGAATTGTGCGCCCTGGGCTGTGGGGAATTCTACATGTGCTATTGGGAAGTGTCCGTGCAGGAGGCCGGCAACACCCCGGTGGGTGGCAGAGCATGCTGGGCCGTTGGGGTGGCCATAGAGTCTGTACGCAGGAAGGGGAGTTTCCAGCTGAGCCCCCAGGAGGGAATCTGGGCCGTGGGGAAGAGTGTGGAGGGGGAGACGGTCGCTTTCTCCAAGGTTCACGAGAAGCTCAACTTGCAAAGTCCGCTGTGGAAGCTGCGGGTGCGGCTGGACTACAAGGCAGAAGAGGTGGAGTTCCTGGATGCGCAGACTGGGGTTTCCCTCTACATCTTCCGGACGGGGGCCTTCCTTGGGGAGAAGGCCTACCCTTTTTTCTACCTGGGCCAGCAGGGGGTCACCCTTCAGTGTGAGGGACGTCCAAGTTCAACTGCGTGGCGGGGCTACTGATTATAATAGAATAGAAAATAGAATAGAATTAGAACAGGAAGGGACCTCAGAGGTCTTCTAGTCCAGCCCCCCTCCTCCCCCCCCTGTTCAAGCAGGAAAACCTATATACCATCTCAACTTAACAGTTCATTCAGTAATCAAAGTTACCACAACACTGAAAGAAGCGACCCTTGGCAATTGACTCACCTTTTTGATGGTTGCGTCGTCCTGCAATCCCGTGGTCCCCTTTTGCGACCCCCTCTGACGAGCAAGGTCACTGGGGAAAGCTCAACAACTGTGTGACCAATTTAAGAACTGCAGCAATTCACTTAAAAAATGTAGCGAGAAAAGTCGTCAGACGGGGCAAAACAAATTTCTCACTTAGGAACATCAATTTTAGTCTCCATTGCTGTTGTAAGTTGGGGACTACCAGTAGGTAGTCTGGAGGGCAGGACTCCAGGGCGCGGGTCCACATTAGCCACCTCCCCGATTCCTGCTCATGGGTCCTTTTTCCCGTGTGTGTTTGTGTCTGTGTGTGTGTGTGTGTGGACTTCAATTGAAGCACAAGAGGTGGGGCTGCAGTGGAGCCCGCTGTGCTCAGCCCAATCTCCTGATGCCTTCAAGAGGACCAGATGTTGCCCACTGTCCTCCGGGGTGTCCTTCCAACTCCCCTGTCTAGTCTGCCAGGGTTTCTTGGTGGTCTCCCCTCTCTGTCCATGTCCAACCTTCTATATAACATCACCATGATCAGCCTAGGCTGCTTGGGGGGCTGCCAAGCGGTTCTGGGCTGTTGATGGCCTGGGGGGCTTTGACTGGCCATGGCTTCTGGGCCGGAAAAGGCCCGCTGGCGGTGGGATGGGGGCAGTCCAGCTGGGGAATTTCGGGTGTCCACGCATCTTCCGGGTGTCACGGATGAGAATCCCTGCCTCCGTGTGGCTTGCGGTGTAGATGAGAGAGAGATGCTTAAAGGACCTTTATAATAAATAAAGGCGACATCTTAATATCTGCATGTTACTCTATGTTTATGTGATTCTAAATTTTACTCCAATGTTACTCCAAGTTTCCTATTAAAAAAGCAACATGTTTATCTTTTATTTGGGCCATTTCTCTACACCTTGGTCCTCACGGAGGCCGGACTCCTTACGTACAACTTGGATATGTTTTTAAGGCGACCTTTGAAAGCTTCCACGACATAATTATAAGTTAGCAGCAAATAATTTTAAAAGGCAGGCTCGACACCCCCCCAAGGCCCTCTGGGAAAGGTGTATTTTTGGCAGCCCTTGAAGTGGGGCTAATGGGGGGGGGATTTCCCATGGGTGAGGAGAGCTCCATTGAGACCCTCAGTCGCCCCTAAGGGGAGGGGCGACCCCTTAGTGGCTGTTCTGTGGCCATCTGGGGTGGACAGGCAGACGGTTTGGGAAAGGGCATCCCGGAAGACACCCTGGCCACGGAGGGCTTTAAAAGGAGCCCACAGACCCACAAATTGCACTTGGAAGCACACACACAATCCCAGAGAGGGCTTCGGATCCGGGCTTCCGGTTCGGTCTGCCATGGAAGGCAGTCAAGGGGGGGGAGGGGAGGTCACGAGGAGCCTCCCTTGCAGGAGTGGGGTGTAGGGGTGGGAAGGGGGCACGCTTCCTCAGGGCCTCTAACCAGCCCTTCCTCTTTGGCGAAGACCCCCCTCTGCCCCCCCTGGAAATGCACCCGGGGCAGCTTCCACCCCTGAGCGTCCGAGGGGGCTGCCGGCAGGGGGGGAGCGGGGTCAGTGGGTGGAGAGTCGCTGCGCCCCAAGACTGGTGGGGGAGTCCCTGCTCAAGTTTTTAAAAGGTTTTGGGGAGCCACGTAAGCCCCTCCTGCTGTTTCAGGAACGCGCCAGTTCCACCCACTGGGGGAGGCTCCGGAGCAGGGCCCCGTTCAAGGTGGACTTCTTCTGCAAGGGGAGGCTCTGCACCAAGTGTTTATGGGGGGGGGCTTAGAAACTCCGGGTGGAGTAAGAACTCCCGGGGGTGTCAGGTGGGGCCACGTAGGTCACCCCCTTGGCAGAAAGGTCACGTCTGAGCCAGGGTCCTTCGTGTGGGCGGTGGCGAGGCTGCCTGCTCTGGGCAGAGGGTCAGACTGGATGGCCTCCAGGGTCCCTAGGAGCCTTTGGGTCTCCAGGGCAGCATGTGGACACTCCCGGCGGCTGGAGGTTTGGGCCGGGATTCCTCCGCTCTCCTCACTGACGCCCTGAGCCGAGGGCATCACCCGTAAACCAGCCCAGCTCGGGAACAGCCTCCAAGGGATGGCCCCAAGTGGGAGGCCTGGCAGCAGCACAGCCCCGGGCTCTTCTCCAGGCTTCCCTGCGGCTGCCCTGGCTGGGAAGCGCCTCGGGGGGGGGGGGGGNGCCTCCTCCAGGCGGGACCTGCCCCGTGTTGGCATCTGGAAGGACCCCACTGCCTGCCCAAGGGTGGTCTTCCCCCCAAGGGTGGACAAGCATCTGTCTGGAATGGTTGAGGGGGGTCTCCTGCCTGCGCGGGGGGGGGGGTCAAAGCCTCAGATTCCAGGCCACCGAGTCAGATGTGGGGGGAAAGTCTCTGGGGAGTTGACCCAACAGGCTGCAATCAGGCTGAACGGAGCCAAGGCCTGCCCCACACATCGCCCTGGGGGCTACAGAGGAGGAGCTCCCCCCCTCCACAACAGCCCTCCCCCCCCATGGCCCAACTTCCCTTGACGTTGCCCCCCCCCTCAGCTGGTTGGGCTCTGTTGCACCATCAGAACTCAGGGCAGGGGTTCCCTCGCTCATTCACTGCGCCACATCCTTTATTGGGGGAGGGGGCGCCTTCCAGTGGGAAGAAGGCCCTGGGCTTCCTGGGGGGGGGAAACCCCTCCCGCCCCCCTTCCATTGCTGTCACGTTTCTGGGCCAGGGAGGTGTTGAGCAAGTTCTGAGGTTTTGCTTGATAAAAAAGTCCAGGAAACGTAAACTTCCCTTTAAGTTTTTATTCAGCTGAACAAAGACGGGCTCCTCTAAAAGAGAGAAGCCCCCCCAAGCTCATTACCCAAGCGGGGGGTCTTTGAATGTAGCCCTTTTATGACTTGGGGACTACAACTCCCAGAATTCCTCAGCCAGGCACGCTGGGACTTGAAGTCCACGTCATAAAAGGGCCACGTTTGAAGACTCCCCCCCCCCGGAGGAGAGGCTGGTGCCCGGAGCCCTCTTGGGTGCAGCTGCAGAGGGGCGCCCTCCCCATCTCGCTCCATCACGTGTAGATGTAGACCCCGTGTCTCTGCGGCTGGTGGACGTGTCCCCTGTATGTCAAGAGGGGGCTTTGCCTGCCACTCACTCGGTCCGGCCTTCCTGGGCCCCACCCGACACCCCCGGAGTTCTTGCTCCAAGCTGCCACAGCAACAGCCACCCGGAGCCTCTAAGCCCCCCCCCCATATACACTTGGTGCGGAGCCTCCCCTTGCAGGAGCAGTCCACCCCGGGCGGGGCCCTGCTCCGGAGCCTCCCCCAGCGGGTGCAACTGCCGCGGTCCTGACACACCAGGTGGGGCTCGCGTGCCCCCCCCAAAAAACCTTGAAACAACTTGAGCAACTTCTTCCCTTCGGACGCTCAGGGGGGGCAGCTGCCCCGGGTGCCTTTCCAGGGGGGCGAGCAGGAAGCGCTTCCCGAGGTGACCGCTCTAGGACTCTGCTCTCTTCCCTTCTCCCCCCCCCCGTGTCCAGAGAAGGTGAGAGGGGCGGAGGGCGCTGTCCAGGTGCTGAACCCCCCCCAGCCTCCCCCTCCGCCTCTTCGGGGCCAGGAGCCGCTGAACCCCCCCCCGACGTTGGGCTTCCCTGCACGGGACCCCCTGACGGTCCCCGACCCGGCCCTGCTTCTTCTACGCCCTGCCCCAGGCCAGGGGATCCCGGTCGATCCCTTCCCCGGATCCCTCTTCTCCCAGCACGTGGGGAAGGGGCGCAGACTCTCGGCTGGCCAGGCGGAAGGAGGGGGGGTCGCGGGCAACCCTCGGTCTCCTAGGATGAAGTCCGAGAAGGGGGCTCTGCGGGGTCTCCGCCAAAGCCTCCCCTCAGCGGCCCCCGGGCAGCGCGCCCCCTTCCCCACCCCCCCACCCCACTCCTGGGAGGGAGGCTCCTCCTCCGCGCCCCTCGCCCTGAAGGGACCCCCGGGCCCACGCGAGAGAAGCGCCCCGTGACGCAGCATTCGCTCCCCCAGCAGTTTGGGCTGGCCGCCCTCTTGACTTTTTTGACCCCTCCAGGAGCGTGGGGGGCCACCAAACGGATCCCGGGCACCTCCACCCACGAGGGTCTTAATCCGGGAGGAGGAGAGGGCGAACCCCACCCGTGGGTGGGCGAGGGGTTCTTCTTTGCGGAAGCATCGAGGGTGACCGACTCCCCCCAGCCCCCCCGTGCCGTGGAAAGGCCCGCGAGGGGCCCCTGGGGAACAACAGCCGGGCGGGATGGGGGGCTCAGCGCTCCACGCGGGGGAAATGGCCTCCCACCCCTAAGTGGGGCAGGACCGTCTCCTCCGGCCCGGCCTCCCAGCTGGGAAACGAAACCGAAAGCTCGGGCGTCTCCCTTGTTGATTCTGCGCAGCCGCCGCCGAGCCCGCGCTTAGCTTCCCAGGCGGCGGGAAAGGCGGCTGCTCTGCGGAGGAGGAGGAGGCGAAAGTGCCCCCCAGGCCCAAAAGCGGCGCCCCTCCTCCCCGCCCTTTGCCCCACCCACCGGAGTCCCTTCGAGGGGGCGGCCGTGGTGCCTCCTGAAGGGCCGAAGCAGCTTCGCAGGGACGGTGAGCTCCAATTTCTCCTCCCCCCCTTAAGAAACGACGCCCCGATTCCCACTGAAGGGCGCCCCAGGCGGGAAGGTGGGGGGCACCCTCAAAGTGTGGGGGGAGAACCGGGTTTTTCTCTTGCTCTTGCCCAGTTTGGGGGGGAGGCCTCGGTCTTGGGGGACTGGCAGGGAAGGAGAGCAACGGAGGGGGGGAGTCTATGGGGCTGAAGGCTTGCTCATCCTCCAAGAGAGACCCCTGGGCTGAGGCTGAGGGAACAGAACAGGGGATGGGGGTCCAAAGAAGCCGTTGCCAGACCCCGAGGAGGCTCCCCTTGTTCTCTTCTCTGGACGCTGGGCAACCTCCTCCTCCCCCCCCCCGTTTGGGGAAGCCCCCCTGCTTGGCCAGTTCTGGTTGCTTCCTTGCCTCACCTCCCCCAGGACAGGAAAGTGTGTGTGTGTGGGGGGGGGGTTAATGCCCTTGGGCTTGAATTGGAGGAGGGGCTCAGAGCACTTTCCCTACAGGAGGGGAGGGGCTGAGAAATCCTCCCCCCCAAGAGCTCCCGGCTGCCCCCCCAGAAGGAGCCAACAGACCAGCTTCTCCTCCTTCCAGGCCCAGCCAGGGGAAAATGGAGCCGAAGAGCCACATGGAGGCCTCAGGGCAGGAGAAGGCCTTGGGGCAGCTGGGCCAGGAGGCCACCTGCCCGCTCTGCCTGGACTTCTTCCAGCAGCCGATGGTCCTGGCCTGCGGGCACAACTTCTGCCGCGACTGCCTGGCCCGGCTGGGCGCTGAGGCTTCCTGCCCCCAGTGCAGAGCCAGGGTGGAGCCCGGCATCGCCTCCCCCAACCGGGCCCTGGCCAACATCGTGGGCCTGGTGAAGGGGCTTCGGCTGTCGGGGGGAGCCCAGGAGGGGAGCAGCGGCCCCCAGCTGTGCCGGGAACACCAGCAGCCCCTGCAGACCTTCTGCTCCAGCGAGAAGCGCTTCCTCTGCGCCGGCTGCCTGGGGGGCCGCAAGGGCCACCCCCTCCTCTCCCTGCCTGAGGCTGCCCAGGGGTTCAAGGTAGGGGGCGGGCACTGTGGAGGCAGTCTTTCCAAAAGGGGGGAGCTGAGCAGCCCCAACTAGATGGGGCACTCGATCAGCTTATGGGAGGTCAGGCAGGGGGGTCCCCAGAAAGATGGAAAGATGATCGTGGGAGCAGTTAAAGGCCTCCAAAGACTACCGCTTGAAAATGGCGGAGGAGAGCCAGGCTACTTTTCGGCAGCGAGAGAGGAGACCGGAGACAGGCAGACTCTCAGCTGCTTCCCTCCTCGTGAGCCTCTGCCTGCTCTGGGCCTCTCCCTGGCCAGATTCTCTGCTGGAAGCTCTGGGTGCCCTGGAGGGCCTCCCCCTGGAGGGTAGCACGGGGGTCCCTCTGGCCCCTTGCCAGCCTTCCTGGGTGGGAGCACTGCCATTGTGGACTTGGGAATGGCACCGTCTCCTCCCCGCGCAGGACCTGCTGGATGCCCTCCTGGAACCCCTGAGGAAGGAGGAGAAGCAGCTGCTGGAGCAGAGGCAGAGAGAAGAGCAGAGCCGGCAGGAGTGCCAGGTGGGTCTCTTGGGCGGAGGGGGCACAAGAGACAGCGCCAGAGATGCTGGTTTTGCAACTGGGAACTCTCCCCCCTCCCTCTGAGTTCCCCGTCTTCTGCCCCCCCCACAGGAGGAATTTGCCATCGAGAAGCAGAAGGTCGGCTTGGCACTTGAATCCCTGGTGGAGCTGCTCCGGGAGAGGCAGTCGGTCTGGGTCGCCTGGCTGGCCGAGCAGGAGGAGAAGATGATGGCCGAATGGATGGGCCCTCTGGCCCAGCTCTCCGGGGAGGCCTCCCGCCTGCAGCAGCTAATTGCCCAGACGGAGAGGAAGTGCCGCCAGCCGGATGGGGAATTCCTGCAGGTGGGCGGGGCTCTCGCTGGCCTCAAGGGGGGGGAGAAACAGAGGTTCCCCTGGGGGTGACACTGGCCACCCTTGCGAGGGCCAGGACCCATTTCTCTGCTCTCCTCTTTCAGGACATCCTGGGCACCGTGGACAGGTAAGAATTTCTTGTGCGGCTGGATCACCAAGGATCCCTTTGTCACCAAGAGATGCTAGTTGTGGGGTCCTGGGTGCTCTCTGGGCTCGACTGATTCCTTGCAGACGTTTCATTACCCGATTGGGTAACGTCGTCTGTGCCGGGAGGGAGTGGGGTTCGCTCTCTCTTTACGTGCAGATGGGCTGCCCTTAGTTTGGGTGCTGTTTACAGCTTGATTGCAGATCCAGCGTTAAGCCGTAAATGACACAGATTAGGAACCACCAACACAGACAAACAATCCAACAGTAAACAACAGCCTAATCACGGAACCACCGAGAAGGTGACAACCAGCAACACTCGAAAGGGGAAGCTGGTAGCACTGGCGGTCCTTGACTTACAGCCACAGTGGAGCCTAAAATTTTGCTGCTAAGTGAGACAGTTGAATCCCCTCAGTTGATAAGTTAGTAACATGGTTAAGTGAATCTGGCTTCCCCATTGACTTTGTTGTCGGAAGGTCGTACAAAGGGGATCACGTGACCTTGGGACACTGTGACCGCCATAAACATGTGTCGGTTGCCAAGTGTCTGAATTTTGATCATGTGACCACGGGGGATGCTTCAACAGTCGTAGCTGCAAAAACAGTCATAGGTCACATTTTTTGGGTGCTGTTGTAACTTTCAATGGTCACTAAATGAAGAGTTGTAAGTCAAGGACTACGTGGGCATTAAATGAGAGCGAACTCCACTCGCCTGTGGCACTGGTGACGTTACTCACTTGGGTAATGAAACGTCTGCACGAAAACAGCCCAGGACCCTCAGCTGCAGACATTCTCTTCTCTTCTTGGACCTCGACTTCCTCCACAGCCCTTCGGGCCGGTTCCTGGGCAGAGCGTCCGGTTTGGGCTGAGGGAAGCGGTGTAAGCTCAGTTGTTGCAGGAAACCGGGTTTCCTTGCGTGGGACACCTTCATCCTTGGTGTAGTAGGATCGCAATCACATTTGACGTTTGTGTTGAGTTTGTGTCTTTTCTCACTTCTTTACTGAACTCTACCCTGGTTCAGTGCACCGAGTCAGTTGTGATCAAAGCAACGTACATGCTTACATAACAAGCCAGGATTTGTACCACACCCTATACTTATGTGGCAAGATGCTGGAATGGGCTGGCTTCTTACACACACACCACGGAACCGGCCAATACTAACCCTCCATCAGCCCCCCATGTTGTGGGGAGAGAGCCGGGTAGCTGTATGAGGATGCCCTCCTTGTGTTGCAGGTGCCGGAGTTACGTGGTGGGGCGCTTAGAGAGAGTCTCCCCCAGGTTGCAAGGCAGGACCGTCCTGGAGAAAAACGCTTCCGTAAGGCAGATGCTGGACAGTTACAAAGGTGCGGGTGGCCCCTTTGAGGTGGGGCTAGGGGGGGTCTGGAGCCTTCTCAGGAGGAGCCTCCTCCACCCCATCTGTCATCTCCCCCTGAACCATGATACTTGGGGGGTGTCACTGGGTGCCTGGCAGGGACCGAAACGCTGCTCCAAACTACATGGTAGCTTCTGCGTGGGCATCACGTACGGCTGGCTGTTTCTAGTCTCTTTTTTTCCTTCTCATCCGAATCTCAGCCTTTCTGCAGAAGACACTGACCAGGGAGAACCTGGAGCAACTTCTGGCCACAGGTAACCTCATGGGGCTGGGGAGGAAGGGGGCAGTGGGGGGGTGAAGGCTTGCAAACCTGCTGCCCTTGCCAGGCGCCACACAATGTTTTCCGTAAATCGCCAGGAGTGACGCCTGCTGGGAGTGGCTTTCTCCAGGGGTGGGAAACCCC
>NW_015389411.1:126790-130039 GCF_001527695.2 Protobothrops mucrosquamatus | reverse complement strand
AAGTTTTTTACAGGGTTGTAGGGATTTTAGGTATTTTGTAGATAAGTACACCATTTCTCCTATAATGAATGGTGTAGGCTCAACCCTTTTTTTATCGGCTTGTGCTTTGTATGCCTGCCTAGCTTCATCTAGTGCTTTTCTAACTATTGGCCAGGTGTTTTGTAATTGTTCCATCCATTCTTTCAGTGATGGGATCGCCAGTTCGTTTGTGGTTAGTTCTGGCATGGGGTTGAAACTTTGACTGGTAGCTATTTGAAAAGGAGTATAACCTGTGCTGGAGTGGACTGCATTATTGTATTCTGTGAAGGGGAGTAGGTCCGTCCAATCAGACTGTTGGAAATTAAGAAAGCATCTTAAATATTGCTCAAGTACTGAGTTCGAATGTTCCGCTTGTCCATTTGACTGAGGGTGATGGCTAGATGTCAGTCCCTGAGTGGTCCCTAAGAGGGATAAAAATTCCTTCCAAAATGCAGACGTAAATTGCACTCCCCTATCAGACATGATGCGTTGGGGTGCCCCATGCAATCTGTAAATATGCTGCATGAAAAGTTTCGCTAAGGCTTTTGTGGTGGGAATCTTTTGGCAAGGGATAAAGTGCACCTGTTTGGAAAACAAGTCTGTGACCGTCCAGACAACAGTATTCCCATTGCTGTTCTGTCCCCGTCGGACACCCACACCCAAATAGCCAGCCGAGGGTTAAAGAACTTCTCCACACTCCAATCCACAGATAAGAAAACTTGGCAGCAGCTCCGTAGCTGCCTGCCAAGACTTTTACTCAGAGAACAAAAAACAATACACACAGTTTAGAAATTAAGTCCACAGCAAACTACTGCGCCAGAGATTCAGCTTTGTCCATCACAGAGTCCGAATGGCCACCACTTCCCTTTTATAGCCTGTGGGGTGTGGTCCAGTGACTCAGCTTAATCTCTGGCACATCTCCTTTTCTGCTGCGCACGCTTGTCGCTCCTACGCTGGCATGGATCCAGCCACAACTTCTCTTCATCACTATCCGAAACACCTGGCTCCTGGCCAATCTCAGAAACACCTGGCTCCTGGCCAATCTCAGAACCACCTGGCTCCGTTGGGAGACACCTGAGGCATTGCCAAAGAGGAGGGTCCTGGAGAGGAAGGCCTGGCCATCTCCTCTCCTTCATGTTCGGAGCCTTCTTCCTCCGATAAGAGGGGCTCACAAGACGGAGCCACAACAATTGCTTTCTGGTAATTCCACTATAAAATCCATGGCTATTTCCCTCCAGGGGGCTGAGGGATTTGCCACTGTTTGTAACAGTCCGGGTGATTTCCCTTGCAACCTCTTGGCAGTTGCACACTTTGGGCAGCTGGCCACGTAACTTTCTATGTCCTTTTTCATGGATGGCCACCAAAATTGCCGTTTAATTAAGTGTAGTGTTTTTACAAATCCAAAATGCCCTGCTGATTTTGTGTCGTGGCAAAGCTGCATGAATGTGACTCTTTGGGTTGTTGGTATATATAACTTTTCCCCCACCCAAGGTAGTCCGTCCCTCATTGTGCACACATTTTTGTTTTTCTGGAACCATTCATCTGTTTCCAAACTTTTCCAGAATTCAATTCCAGTTTGGCTGCCTAGCTGTGGTTTTAATTTAGCTTGGGCTCTGGTGGTTACTGGCGCTGCCAGTTGTGATTCTACCATCATCGGTTTAGAGTCGGTGGCTCGCGTGCTGTTATATTGGGGCATGCGAGATAGTGCATCTGCCAGGAAGTTCTTTCCCCCCGGCAAATGCTTGAGCGTAAAGTGGAATTGGTGAAAATGCTGGGACCAGCGGGCTTGCTTGGGGTTGAGCTTCCTGGGTGTTTTCAAGGCTTCCAAATTTTTGTGGTCTGTCCACACCTGGAAAGGGATTTTATTGCCTTCAAGGAACTGGCGCCACGTGAGTAAGGACCACCGAATCCCGTATGCCTCTTTCTCCCACACAGGCCAGCGCTGTTCCGTTTCGGTGAGTTTCTTGGATGTATATGCACAGGGTTGCAATACCCCTTCATTGTTTTCTTGTAATAGTACAGCTCCCACTGCCACATCACTTGCATCCGCCTGTATTACGAAGGGCTTGTCCATGTCTGGGTGCCTCAGTACTGGTTCGGCAGAAAAAAGTCTCTTTAATCTCTCAAACGTCGCTTGGCATTCCATTGTCCATTTTAGTGGCTGGCTAGGTTTTACTGAGGATGCTCCCTTCGTTTTTAGTAAGTTCGTGAGGGGCAGGGCTATCTGGGCAAATGAGGGAATGAATTGGCGGTAAAAGTTTGTGAAGCCCAGGAAACTTTGCAGTTGCTTTCTAGTGTGAGGTGGTGCCCATTCTAATACTGCTCTGACCTTCTCTGGGTCCATTTCAATGCCCTGTGGGGATGTGCGATAACCTAGGTAGTCTATCCTTTCCTGGTGGAATTCGCATTTCGATAGTTTGGCATATAGGTGGGCGGCTCGCAGTTTCTTTAAAACCGCTCTGACTAGGTTGACATGTTCCTCTTTTGATTCAGTGAAGATAAGAATGTCGTCTAAGTAAACCAGGACCCCCTTAAATAGGTGCTCCATTAGTACGTCATTGATTAATTGCATAAATACTGCAGGCCCCCCTTGTAATCCAAATGGCAAGACTTTGAATTGGTAGCACCCCATTGGGCAGTTAAATGAGGTCTTCCATTCATCCCCTTCCTTAATTCTCATGCGATAGTACGCTTCCCTTAGATCTAGTTTAGTAAAAAAAAATTCCTTTCGAGAGGTGTGATAACATGTCCTTCATGAGGGGTAGGGGGTATAGGTTGGTTTCTCTGATTGTATTTAGGAGCCTATAATCCACGCATAAGCGTAAAGAGCCGTCCTTCTTCTCTCTAAAGAGGACCGGAGCGGCCACTTTTGGCTTGGCAGGTTCGATGAACCCCCTTTCTAGGTTTTTCTTTATGAATCTTTCCATTTCCTCCTTCTCCTTTGGGCTCATGGAGTATAATCTGGGCTTTGGGAGTTTTGCTCCGGGCTTGAATTCTATGGCACAGTCCGTGGGTCGGTGGGGGGGAAGCTCATCTGCCCTCTCCTCACTGAAAACTTCAGCAAGATCTCTGTATTCCTCTGGTATTTCTGGTAGCCCCTTTTCCTCTCCCATGGATGCTTTTTCCGTTCTTAATTTTGGTAGATCCCCTTGGGGTTTTAAGTCCATAGGATCCCCTTTCGGGAAATTGATTTCTGCCGTCCTCCAATTCACCCAGGGGTTCCATTTCTTT
>NW_015389411.1:121693-123593 GCF_001527695.2 Protobothrops mucrosquamatus | reverse complement strand
ATTGCTTAATTGCTCCCTTAATCTCCTCAACTGTAATTAAACTATTCATTTTTTCCCTTTGATTATCGGACAATCTAGGGAAATGTGCCTCCTGTAAATACTTATCTATTTCTCCATTTTGTATTTTTTCAGAGGCATACAACTTAGAATAAAACTCCAAGAAACTCTTCTTAATAAAATTTTGTTCAAATGTTACTTTACCATTATAATCTATTTTCTCTATAGTTCTTGATTTCTGTTTTTTCCGTAATTGATAAGACAACCACCTTCCAGGTTTATTTGCATTACAAAATGTGTTATATTTCATATACCTTAAACTAGTTGCAGTCTGGTCAGCTATTAACATATTAAATTGTTCCCTAAGCATAGTTATAGATACTTTTAAATTATTATCCGACGGCTTCGAAATAAAAGCCTGTTCTTTCAATTTAATCTCCTCCTCTAAATCTTTTCGTTTTTGTACTTGCTTTCTCTTATGAACAGTATTCATAGAAATCAAAATACCTCTCATATAAGCTTTGCTAGCATCCCAAACTATTGAAATCGGAGTACCTTTATGCATATTTAAGAAAAAAAATTCTTTCAAATAACCCTTGCACTTCTGCACATTTGTATCATATCTAAACAAATTTTCATTCAGTCTCCAGGATCTTCTCTCTCCTTCTTCACGAAATAATTCCATCCACACTGGGCTATGATCTGACAATGTCCTAGGAAAAATCTTAACATTCTTCACCCTGGAAAGAAAGTCATTAGTTATAAAAAAAAAATCAATTCTCGAATAGGATTGGTGCCTATCCGAAAAAAAAGTATAGTCTTTCTCATCCATGTTTCTTTCCTGCCATATGTCCTCTAGTTCCAATTCTTCTTTCAGATCAAAAAAAGTTTTAGGCAATGTTGAATTAAAAGCTTTGCAGGAACCTTTCTTGTCTTTTCTTGAATCCAAGACTCCGTTCCAATCTCCCATCATGATAACAGATTTATAATCCATTTGATTTAGCTTCTGATGTATCAATTTATAAAACTGTTTCTGCTGTGAATTTGGAGCATATAATCCAATAATAAGACATTTCTTCCCGTTCAAAAGCATTTCAATAAAAACGTATCTTCCTTCTAAGTCAAAATCAATCAATTTAGGCAAGAACTCATTTTTGACATAAATAACTACCCCAGCTTTTTTCTGAGGTGCAGGTGCAATAAAATGTGTTCCCAACCGTGAATTAGTCAAATACTTTTGATCTTTTGCTGTAATATGAGTCTCTTGTAAGCAAATAACGTCATTTTTATGTTGTTTCAAATAATAAAATACCTTTTTTCTCTTCTGCGGTGAATTCAAGCCATTAACATTCCATGTCAGGAACCTTGCCATCTTTAGTGGCAGAGAGCCTCAGGAGCGCCCCTTGCATATCAGCCAACACTGATTTCTTTGGTCTCGCTCCTCCCACTGGCTCTGAAGTTACCTGCTGGTCTATAGGTACCTCCTCCAATCTTCGTTGCTCTCTTTCTTTACGTCTGTGAGCTGCACGAGTCAATCTCTGAGATTTCGGATCATCTTTAAATTCCAAAAGTTGTAACTCAGCTTTAATTTGATCTTGTGATTTGGTGACATTTGATGATAAAGTAGCTTGGGCTTTGTCTTCTTGAGTTCTTTCCTTCCTAATACCTTGTGGAGATGCTAAATGACCTGCTTTCAAGATTGAGCTATAAAAATCCTTTGCCTTTGCCACCGTATTAAGGCGATAACGCACTCCCATGTAATTAACCATTATACCAGCTGGTATCTCCCATCTGAATTGTATTTGTCTCACTTTCAATTCTTCAGCCAAAAAAGCAAAGTCTTTTCTTCTTCTGAGTATCTTGGGTGGTATTTCTTTTAAAATTATCACATCTTGGCCTAAGA
>NW_015389411.1:114113-121628 GCF_001527695.2 Protobothrops mucrosquamatus | reverse complement strand
AAGCCTGAATAATTTTATTACGAATTGACTTCTTTGAAAAATAAACCACAACATCTCTTGGAAGATTTCTCTGTCTCGCCGCCCATGAGTTAACTCTGAACATTTTTTCCACTTCTCTCTGTAATTCTTCAGGTTGGCAGGACAAAACCAAGGCTAATTCTGTTATAACTTCCTCTTCCAGTTTTTCTTGAGCATTTTCTGGTAATCCCCTTATTCTCAACGCATGTTCCATTCAGGGGTTCCATTTCTTTAACCATTCCATCCCTAGGATCATCGGGCATTCCATGCCTGGGGTCACTACAAACGTTATGTCTTCCTCATGTTTGCGCAGGGAGAGGTGTATTGGTAAAGTTGCTAGGGTAGCTGGCACTCCCTCGGCTACGGACCCATCTAACTGGCCAAATGAGATTGGTTCTTCCAGTCTCCTCGACGGAATGCCCAGGTTCCCCACTAGCGTCAGGCTAATGAGGCAGCGGGTGCAGCCAGAGTCTGTTAAGGCTTTCACCTTGACAGCTTCGGGCATGGGGGGAATTAATATAGTCACTGTCTTGAGGATGGGTTCACTTACCAGGGGTTCGCCCTCCCAGCTGTCGTCTGAGGCGTCCACCGGCCCTGTGGTGTAGGCTGGAGTTCTTTCCCCCCGATGAGCAGAGGTAGGGGATTCCACAGCCTCCATCATTCTCATGGCAGGTTCTTTTGGCTTAGCTGGAGACTTTCCGGATTTGCTGGCCGGTGATCTGTCTGAGTTGTACTGGGGGGCTTTTGAGTGGCATTCTACAGCCTGATGCCCCTCTCTCCTGCACTTGAAACACCCCGTTTGCTTCTTGGCCGTAGCCGATGGCTTCCCTGGTTCACGTGTCGACTCAGGCGGTGAGCGGCTCCATTGTTTTCCTCGGCGGTGCCTCTTCAGTAGGTCGATCTCTGCCAGGATGTACCATTCGTCAAGTTGGTGTGGGTCCCTTCGGGGCAGGCAAGCATCATATAGGTTGTAATTTAGTCCGTCTTTGAAATGGCTAAGGAGGATGTCTTCCGGCCAGTTCAGTTTGCTGGCAATGGCCCGGAATTCTTGCGTATATTCTGTACCCATATGGGTACAGAAGAAAAAAAGCCAGTTCTAACGATTTCACATGCAAACACCATAGGAAAACTTTCCCTCCCCCCCCAGTCCTCCCATTGTCCATTGTCCACCAATCATTTGCACTCACTTAATAATAATAATAATAATTTTTATTTTGCAGTCACAGACCAAAATGCAAGTACAACAAAAGAAAACACAAGAAAAATATATCACAAACAATTAAACACCAGAAGCCTTGGCTAAAGGGAATTACAACGTTCTCCTCTGGTAGTTACAGCTCTTAAAAGAAATTTAGAAACCTGAGAAGTAATATAGGAGGAGCCATCCCCTAGACAATATAAAACCAAATTACTAACATTAGAACCAGAAGGATCAATTCCAAGGAGAGACAATAATTTAATTCTGCCTGTGTTATACATAGGGCAGTATGATAAGACATGCTCCACAGTTTCAACTTCGGCCCTATCACAGGGGCATAGTCGCTCACTAAACAGGAGCCTCTTAAATCGCCCATCGAGTAGTGCTGAGGGCAAGACATCGAAACGGGCCAGGGAAAAGACTCTTCTATACTTGGGGGTGGTTAAAGTATAGAAATATGAAGCCATCCTCAATCCATAATTATTAGAATGGCTGAAGATCAAAGGGGAGCAGGTTTTGTTGGCTCTGGCTCTTAAATATTGCAAATCTATGTCCACAAGCCATTGGACTACCCTAAACTGGGTGTCCTTGAGACCATAATCTCCCAGAGCATCCCCCGTAAAACCTAACAAGTGGAGTTTCTTCGTCAGCTCCCTCTCCCAACGAGAGGTATGAGAGTCAGCAAACACCAGGGAGAGGTAGCTACCAGGGACTGCCGAAAAGAGCACCCGAAACCACCATTTGAAGGTGTTAATCCACGCCATGCATTCAACTGAACGAATGCCCAGTTCCAGGTAGATCGAAGCAAATCCAACACAGGGAGGAAGACCCAGAAGTTTCCTAAGAAAAACAGCCTGGGTTCTTTCAATACAATCCTTGAAGCCTCGTATCCATATGGGAATTCCATAAAGAGTTTGGGCCAGGGTTTTGGCTTTATATATACGCAGAGCAGAGGGGATAAACTGGCCTCCTTGGGTAAAAAAGAATCTTATAATCTGCTGATGGCTACAGGAGGCCGAATTCAGCACCTGGGTTCGATGTTTAGTCCAAGCACCAGTATTCTGAAATTGAATACCTAAATACTTAAAATGGAAAACCTGCCTAACAATATTACCATTGATAGCCCAGTTGTATGATTTCCGGGCTCTGGAGAACACCAATACTTTGGATTTGTCATAATTAATAGACAAATGGTTCTCATCACAGTAGGACCCAAATGCAGAAAGTAATCTTTTTAGACCGAGCCTTGATTGTGAAAGAAGGACCGCATCATCAGCATAAATTTGCACTCACTTTATTTTGGGAACAGTCTGTCTGCCTCGGACGTTCCCAGCCAGTGACCTTGGGGCGTTGGGGCCATCTCAGGCTTCCAGTCAGCACACTTGCATTCCACAATTCCCTCCCAATCCTCCCTTACATTCCAATGCCTTCCCTCTGTTGTCTGGTTGCAAGCGGGGCTGCATAGCGAGTCAACCATGACATGCCGACCCTTGAGAAAGATTAAACCTACAAGGAAACAAACACATATTATTTCACCATGATCTCTTTGCACTCATTAACCTATTGGGGTCGGTCCAGATACCTAGCATGGAACCTCTGGGTGAGTCTAGGGGCATGGACATTCATTGCCATCACTCATTCTGCCTCTGCCAAGGGAAACCCCTTCCAGAAGACTAAATATTGCAACTTCCCCTTGTAGCATCGAGAGTCAAGAATCTCCTTGACCTCGAAATGCCTTTCTCCTACCCATGGGGGTGGGGGGCTCAATGGTCAGCCTCAGCGGTGAGCTATGGAAGGGCTTTAACAAACTACAGGGAAACACTGGGTGAATGTGCCTGAGGTTTTTTTGCAATTTCAATTCTACCATCAATGGATTCACAACCCGGATGATAGGGAAAGGACCTATGTACTTAGGTATTGACCCGGAATTAGGGGACAGCATAGGAAGTATCAATTGTGAATATGTGCAGATGGCCCCGCTGTCTTTGGGCACTTGCAGAGTCATGGATGCAGGGTCATGAAAGGATAGCGAGGAAAACACCTAATGTCCTAACCCACCCGGGAACATATGGTTTCTTTAGGGAAACACCCAAAAGGGAACATTTTTAGGTACTTCTGCTTTCTCCCTTCTTATCTACAGTGTGCCAGCCTTACTGGGTGAAGTCTTTATCTTATGTGTGTCAGCTTTGCTGGGTGGATTGCTTATGTAATCAAAAAGTATAAAAATAGGGATTTTCTGTCATTCGGGCCTTTTTCTCTTTTAGAGGGGCCCGTCTTTGTTCAGCTGAATAAAAACGTAAAGCTTTAAGGCAACTTCTGGTTTCCTGTACTTTTTAATCAAGCAACACCTCAGAGCCTGCACAACATTTTTGGCGAGCCAGGCTTCCAGGAGAGGTGCTTAGTCCTAAGGAGGCTCAGGAAACGGGAAGGCACCAAGCACACTCTGGGATTTCCTGAAGGTGCCCCCCTTCTTAACTCTTCACTGCGGCTTTTAAACAGGAACCAGTTTTTTTCTTTTTGGTTGCCTTTTGCTTGGTTCCTGCATACTCAGGAGGGCTGAAGATAAGGTAAGACACACATTGCTTTATTGCACAGGCTTGCCTAGGGGTGTGTGTATGTAAAAGTGTGCTTGCCTCCCTGAGTCATTTCCCACTGTTGACCAGAGCTGGGCGGAAGGGTTGGCCTTATCCGCACCTAGACCCCCCCATGTTTGGGGGTGTTTAGAAAGCAAGGGGGGCCAACCTTGTACTCTCGTGCACCAATGGGTTGTGAGTGTTGCAATCTGTGGTTTGTGGGTGCTCTTTATATATTTCCCGCTGTTGACCAGGCCTAGGCATGATACCGATCTTAGCCACCCGTGGCGCCCTGCTAGGCCATTGTGCCGTTGACCGGGGGTGTTCACATTGCAAGGAAGGTCAGTGGATCTCTTGTGGCCCAACAGGCTGTGCAAGTGGTGTGAGTGACTTAGACACATGGGCTCAGCCCAAGGAAAACCTGTTAGAATTAATAAAAAGAAGGGATGTGCCCTCAGCCCCCTTGAGTGTGTTATAAGGAACTTTGATAAGCTTAAAACACGTCAGGATATGAAAATTGAAACTCTATAATTAAGTACAATGCCCTCTGGCACCAGGACATGCCTACTGTTTGGCCCAAAGGGGGATCCATAGATTTGGGAGTTTTTGAAATCATGGGAGACTATGCTCAAAGAGGCATGGATCATGATCAACAAGCTTATTATGTACTTTTTTGGACCTTACAAAAGAATAAACAGATGCTTAAAGACTGTGGGTTGTGGCAGCTTCTGGTTTGCGATCGTGGCGTTGGCAGATGTATGGGGTGATTGCTCTCTCCACCGTCCGGTTTTCTCCTGCCGGGGGACCCTGAAAAGGGTCAGAAGTCGCCCTGTAGGGGCGACGAGCGAGAAAAGGACACCCGAGTGATTGCGGAAGGGTGGCAGCCCTCCCGTTTGATCCGGGGCAGCTCTTCAATCTGATGGGGAAAAGATCAGCCATCAACATGGCCCATCACTAAGCTGCTGACAGCCGAGGCCAAATTTACCAACAAGCACCTTGAAAGCAATGCAGAGGAATTGGGTGAGATTTTACCTTCTCTGTACCCCAAGTACCTTCCTGTAAAAAGCTTCTTGAAATTTCTTCCCCCTGTGAGGAGAGAGGGAAGGGAACTTTTTCCTCCCACCCTCTAAAATGGCGGCGTCAGACTACCCAGGGGAAACAAAGCATTGAAAAGAACAACTTAATATAATTGGATTTACATCTTTTCGGAATTTGGGGACCCAAAAAGTTCCTACTCTTACTGGGACCTGCTATTTTATTTTATTTGCAAAAAAAAAATTTAAATTGGATAAGAACCTAACCCGGGATCTGAAAAAGACTTTTAATGCTATCGGGTACATCTTGTGGCGAAGTACAGCAATATATTATTTCTGACAAAGAGACTTGCTCACAGCCCAGACCTGACCTTGGTATTATCTATGAGAGATTCAACGCTGAGAGAGCAGCTGGGCAGTGAAATTGGCCTCTAGGAACTGTGGAGGTGAACATTTACTGACTCTTGTTTAATAAACAGCCTTCACTAGAAAGATCATCTACAACTACGCCAGAAATGGAGGAGGGTCAGCAAAAAATCTTGGCTATGCTAAAATCTATACTTGAAACTATTCTTACAGCCAGTGAGACAATGAGATCTAATCTGAAAGACCAAGGTGCCAGCCCAGATGTACAAAGCAAAACCTTGATTGCAATCAAAGAACCAACAATCCAAAAAACAACACAAGTGGAAGAAGTGAATACCAAGACAGAGGGCTTTAAAGACCAACAAGTACAGTTCACCAAAAATCCAGACAATGAAACAACAACTTTAAAAATGGAAATGACCTTCTACACAAACCAGAAGAAATCTGAGAAAGAAGAAGACCAGATCAAATTGAAGACAACTATACCAGAGCAAATATGGTGATCTGGGCCACCAGGGCAACAACTTAATGGTTATAAATGGACCAGTTCTTCCAGAAAATTGGCAACTAGATGGTCTCCTTTAATTCAAGTAACATATACAAGAATGAAGGGAGATCTATTCGATGATTTAAAAGCAGTGGTATGGAAGCCTGGTTGGCAAAAGAAGAAAGCTAGAATTAGGTTGAAAAACTGGGGTCTTTTGATTTACTAGAGAGGATCCTAAATTGTCAACCAGTGGGCTAAAGGGAGATTTTGAGACAAGGGGAAATTTCATTATTAGATTTAAAATAGTTGGAAAATAGTAAAAAATAAGGGATTAATCTGTTTAATATTGAGGCCTTAGACTTACAAGGGAAATGAAAACTATTAGGAAATAGTTGCAAAGCTATTGCATTTAAACTTCCCAGTGCTTGCTATAACTGTGAGTGGGGAGGGGATTCAGCTCTAAAGGTAGCTGGGGCCTTGCTGATTGGAGCTATTGCATTTAAACTCCCCAGTGCTTGCTATAACTGTGAGTGGGGAAAGGATTCAGCTCTAAAAGCTGAATCAAAAATCAAACAGCAGCAGTACATTCAGGGCAAGTGCGTCTGTGATTCCTTGTATCTAAGAATGTCAGGCATAGTTCAGTGCAACACTTGTTTTGCAGCTGTCTTTCGCAGTACCCTTTTCAATCATGGAAACTGTCCTATCTGTAAACAAATCACTAGTCTACAATGACAGATTACTTATCTAGGGTCTGTGATCTCTGCTCTTCAGGCAGAAATTAGGTGTCCAGTTCAGCCCCTCTACTCCACTGAGCCTCCAAGCTATCAGCCCCCTGTACCACAAAGATCCTGCAGGAGAAGGGCAGTGTGGAGAACCGTGGGATCTGGCAGGGTGAGCGTTGTGAACCATAAACACAAAGCTTTCGCTGTGTCCCTGCACAACAGATACAGTGCCCTTGCTGACCTTAATAGGGACATTAAGGAGACAGGTAAAGGTATTTGTGATGACAACTCAAATAAGCAGGGGATCTTGGTCCGAGATGAAGAACTTGTTTTCGACAGGGAGAAGTGCGAATCAGGTATTACACATCAGCCACGCAAGAACAGAAAGGCACCCAAAAAGAGAAGCCACCTTCTGGTTGGTAATTCAATTATAAGGGATATAAATTTAGGAAAGGACACAGAGATTTCGAATGAGGTCAGGTGTCTTCCAGGTGCTACTGCCAGTAGGGACAAGAAGCATATTTCTAAAATAATCAAGAATGCCAGCAAGGACTGTGATGTGGAGGCTATTGTACATCTTGGCACTAACGATCTGTCCCAAAAAGATGTACTCACTGTGCAGAATGACTTCCAGAGCTTGGGGCAGGAACTTAGCAGAATAGGCTGTAGGCTTATTTTTTCAGAGGTCTTACCAGTGTACAAGGACCAAAATGGAAAAGGCCAGCGTATAGCACAATTCAATATGTGGCTAAAGGAGTGGAGTAAAGGGGAAGGCTTTGGATATATTAGTCACAATGTCAGCAGCTGGTCCAATGAAGAAATGTACAAAAGAGATGGTTTGCATCCATCAAAGAAAGGGACTGAGTTACTTGGCTATAAATTCACAGATTTTCTGGAGGAATATTTAAACTAAACAGTGGGGACAGTGAGCTAACTGATACAGAACATCCCTGTCCCCGGCAATCTAAAAATTATAGGGCTATCAGTGCATGTAACATAGATGTGTGTGTGGACAAGAACATCAACCTTGCTGTCAAGCAAAATCAAGCTCTTAATAGCGAGTGCCACACAAAGTGCACTAACCAAATAGGTGGTAAGACATTAGGGGAACTCAGGC
>NW_015389411.1:104418-112377 GCF_001527695.2 Protobothrops mucrosquamatus | reverse complement strand
TGATAGCAGTGTTCCAATATCTCAGGGGCTGCCATAAAGAAGAGGGAGTCAAGCTATTTTCCAAAGCGCCTGAAGGCAGGACAAGAAGCAACGGGTGGAAACTAATCAAGGAGAGAAGCAACCTAGAACTAAGGAGAAACTTCCTGACAGTGAGAACAATTAACCAGTGGAACAACCTGCCTCCAGAAGCGGTGAATGCGCCAACACTGGAAGTTTTTAAGAAGAAGCTGGAGAGCCATTTGTCCGAAATGGTATAGGGTTTCCTGCCTGAGCAGGGGGTTGGACTAGATGACCTCCAAGGTCCCTTCCAACTTTATCATCATTATTATTATTATTAGGTTTGAACTATTGATTAGCCCAGATAATATAGATGATGGACTTGAGCCAACAAAGGATACGGTGGTGATGTACTAGGGTGAGAAATAGAAAACGTTTACGAAATAGAATAAGAATATATTTAAGTAAGTAATATGTGCATTTTAGACATTATAATTTTTATGAAGTGAGACAAAGGAAATTTGGGTTACCCGAAAGTCAAATAATATGGATATTAAAGGTTAAATTGGAGTACTGTAATTAAAAACCAAAAATTAGGTAAAACGTAATAACAGGATATGGATTGTTTATGAAGATCTATTAAGATATGTATAAGCAAAAAAATTATTGATAAATGTGATAATGAAGTTTTCACTGAGTTTGATACAATTAGAAATTTACTAGCTTAAATACGATATAGCAAATGTTAAAGGAAACAGAGAAAAACATTTTATGATGTAACCTGAGATATGTACTAAAGATTTTGTTATTGAACTATTGATCAACCCAATCACCACGTTGCTTTCCAAATACTCAAATGTAAAACTGGAAAACCAATAAAATATTAATGCAAAAAAAAAAAAAAAGACGGGGTTGTGACAACCTCCCACAACACCACCTTTTCCTGCTTTAGCTTCTGCTCCACCACCTTATAAGGGGATTTTTTTTTTGTAAAAGTTTTTATTGGTTTTTTTTCCATACATTCAGTAATAATTTTTCAACAAATGTGCTGTCTGAGTTTACATTCGCTAATACATATTTAATTCCTAATCCTTTATTCTTTCCTCTAGCCGTCAATAAAATAAGTCCCAAGTTTGATAAATATAAGCTTTGTTTATTAGTCTTTTCTGGCATTATACCTAATAAAAAAAGTTCAGGTTTAAAATCTACATGTTCTCCCAACATCTTTTCTAGCCAGACATGTATCTTTTTCCAATAACTCTTTACTTTGTCACAAGTCCACCAAACATGATAATAAGTGCCTGACTTATGTTTACATTTCCAACATGTATCTGACAAGTTTTTGAACACTTTTGCTAATCTTGCTGGTGGCAAGTGCCATCTATAAAACATTTTATATAAATTTTCTTTGTAGGAAGTTGACATTGTCAGTTTGTAATTTATTTCCCATAATTTTTGCCATTTTTCTAATTCTATATTGTATCCAAAATTTTTCGCCCATCTTATCATTGTTTCTTTAACTTGTTCACTTTCCATTTTCAAAGTTAATAGAAAATTATGCATTTTCTTAATTAGTTTCTCATCAGAAGTTAACAATGTCTTATCAAACATAGTTTGTTCCTTATAAAAACTCCTTAAAAGTTCCTTAAAAGTTTAACATCTTTATCATATCTACCTTGCATTTGTAAATGTGCCCACCATGATAAATTAATACCCTGATTTTCCATTTCTTGTTTAGATTTTAAATTTCCTTCAGAGTTTAGAATATCTTGGTGATTATACAGAAAGCTTTGATATTAAAAAAGGCACAAGACAGGGTTGTCCGCTATCTCCTTTGCTATTCATTTTAACATTGGAAGTACTAGCTAGAAACATCAGACAGGATATGGAAATAAAAGAATTGGAGATAAAAGTCCAAAAATATAAATTACAAGCCTTCGCAGATGATTTGGTCTTCATCTTGGAGGAGCCATTAGAAACATCTACTAAATTGTTGCAGAAAATAGAAAAATTTGGAGAAGTGGCTGGTTTGAAAATAAACAGAGAAAAGACTAAGGTATTAACAAAGAACTTAACAGATAAACAGAAAACCTACTTTACAAAAAAGACAAACTTGCAAATAGTCAAAAAAGTTAAACATTTAGGCATATATCTTACACCAAGATGCATAACACTAAAAGAAGATAATTACGAAAGACTCCTGAAACAAATAAAATTAGACTTGGAAAAATGGAAAAACCTCCAACTTTCACTGTTAGGAAGAATAGCAACAGTGAAAATGAGTATTTTACCGAAACTATTCTTATTCCAAACAATCCCCGTAAAACTGGGGAAGACTTTCTTTGATGATTTAAATACAACAATATTAAGATTCATATGGCAAGGGAAGAAAGCACGAATTAAAACTAAAATGCTACAAGAAGCTAAAGATAGTGGAGGATTTGGACTTCCAGATTGGAGACTTTACTACCAAGCAGCGATTTTACCGTGGATTAAAGAATGGATAACCTTGAGAAACAAAAGACTGCTCTACCTGGAGGGGCATGACCTGCAATTGGGTTGGCATGCCTTTCTGTGGTATGGGAAAAATAAAATACACAGATACTTTCAATGCCATGCTGTAAGGAATGTACTCCTTTTAGAATGGGAGAGAATAAAACAAAAAATTTATATGAAAACACCAGAGTGGCTTTCAACAATGGAAGCTTTTGCCTACCCAAATTTAATTAATTATGATAAACTGGTCACCTATAAAGATATTCTCGATAATGACGGAAATCTCAAAGACAGACAAGACTTACAACAACAAGGCATTGACCTATCATGGTGGCCTTACTTACAAATTAAAACAAGATATGAGAAAGACTCAAAGACAGTGGGATTTTACAAAGAACAGATAGAATTTGACCAAATACTTTTGAAAACAGATGAAAACTTGATTAAGAAACTTTATAGATTTCTGCTAAAATGAAAGATGGAAGAAGAACAAGTAAAAGAGACAATGATAGTATGGGCAAAAAACTTTGGATACTCTATAGACTTAGAAGCTTGGCAAAAGCTATGGGATAGAAATATTAAATTGACTAAAGCAGTTTCGTATAAAGAAATTGTGTATAAAATGTTTTACAGATGGCACATGACACCAGTAAGGTTAGCGAAAATGTTTAAAGATGTTTCAAATAATTGTTGGAAGTGTAAACAAAAGCCAGTCACACTATCATATCTGGTGGGTGTGCCCCAGTGCAAAGAAATACTGGTTCAAGATTCATATAAGGCTGGAAAAGATGACTAAAACACATATAGAATTTAGGCCAGAACTGTTTCTGTTAGGACTATTAGGATCTAATTATGGGAGAGAGAACGAGTATCTGATATTACATATATTGACAGCTGCGAGAATAGCATTTGCCCAATACTGGAAAAATGAAGATATACCATCTGACAAGATTATAATTAGGAAAATTTTAGAATGTGCAGAAATGGATTGATTAACGTTAGAGATTAAAGACTCAGTCTATTATAAAACATGGGAAAACTTTTATCAATGGTTAACAAAATGAGATAATGAAATTGAAATTTATTAAGATGACTGATTTTTTTCTTTTGATTAATTGATATGTTTTATAATTTTTGTTATCCTTGTTGACTACAGTTACTGATTATTATATTAGTCCTGTTGAAAACTTGTATCCGGACGATAGTTTGCTTGCTAAAGCTTGAAATGTCTGTGGGGGCAACCCCATTGTTGTACCTACCCCCACCCCAACCCTTTCCTTGAACCCTACCCCGAATCCCACTACCTATGTTGACCCTCCCTTTCCTCTACCTCCATAAAACCTAATAAAATATTTTCAACAAAAAAAAAGAGTTTAGAATATCTCTATATGTCCAGATTTTTTCAAAGTTCAGTAAATTTGGGTGTACAAATGCTTCCATTGTTGACAACCACCCTGGAATTTTCAAATATATTTTACATTTTATTTTTTCCCATGTTGTTAATAATGCATTTCTTATATAGTGATTTTGGAAATATTTATGAACTTTATTTTTCCCGTACCATAAAAAAGCGTGCCACCCCAATTGTAAATCATGCCCCTCCAGATATAACAGCCTTTTATTTCTAAGAGTTATCCATTCTTTTACCCATGTTAATGCAGATGCTTGATAATATAAAACCCACTCTGGTAAACCAAGACCTCCATTTTCCTTGGCATCTTGTAACATTTTCATCTTAATTCTAGCTTTCTTTCCTTGCCAAATAAATTTCAAGATTAATAAATTTAAGTCTTCAAAGAATTTTTTTCTCAAGTTTTATAGGTATTGTTTGGAATAAGAATAAGATTTTTGGTAGTATGTTCATTTTCACTGTAGCAATTCTTCCTAATATAGACAATTGCAAGTTTTTCCATTTTTCCAAATCCAGTCTTATTTGATTCAATAGTTTTGTATAATTATCTTCTTTTATCGTTGAACATCTTGCCGTTAACTGTATCCCCAGATATTTAACCTTTTTAACTATCTGCAATTCTGTCTTTTCTGATATTTGGGGTTTTATTTTTGCTTATCTGAGAGATTTTTAACTATTACTTTAATTTTTTCTCTATTTATTTTCAGTCCTGCCATTTCTCCATACTGTTCTATCTTTCCCAATAGTTTAGGAATCATCTCCAAAGGTTCTTCTAAAATAAACACCAAATCATCAGCAAATGCTTGTAATTTATATATTTCACCTTTTATTTCTAATCCTTTAATTTCTATATCTTGTCTAATATTTCTATTCAAAACTTCCAAAGTGAAAATGAATAACAGCGGAGACAGTGGACATCCTTGCCTTGTGCCTTTCTTTATCTCAAAGTTCTCCATATAGTCTCCATTCACAATCACTTTCGCTGTTTGTTTATTGTATATCGTTTTTATCATATTTATAAAATTCTGTCCAAAGTTCATTATTTGTAGTTGTTGAATCATAAATTGCCAGGAAACATTATCAAATGCCTTTTGGGCATCCAGAAATACTAATGCCATTTGTTTTCCTGGGTGCAATTCATAGTATTCTAATACATCCATTATCACTCTTAGATTATTTTTAATTTGTCTCTTTGGTAAAAAACCATTCTGATCTGAATGTATAAATTCAGTTAAGTATCGTTTCAGTCTCTTTGCCATTATTGAAGTAAAGATTTTATAATCCACATTCAGTAATGATATCGGTCTGTAATTCTTTATCTGTGTCAAATCTGCATATTCTTTTGGTATTAAAGTGATATTTGCTTCTATCCACATGTTTGGAAGTTTAGCCTCCAACAAGAGTTCATTGCAAGCGTCTTTCAGTGGTTCCCTTAGTATATCTTGTAAAGCTTTATATAACTCCACCAGTAGTCCATCTGGCCCCAGTGTTTTCTCATTTTTTTGTCTTCTTATGGCCTCTGTTATTTCCATCATTGTTATTTTTTCCTCTAACATAATCTTACAGGTTTCTGAAATTTTTGGAAGATTATTTTCTTCCAGATATTGGATCATTCTCTCTCTTGGAATTTTTTCTGTGTCATACAGTTTCTTGTAATATTCTTTAATTATCTTTTTTTATTTCTTCGTTTTTAAATTGTAGACCACCTTTTTCATCTACTAATTTGTTTATCATTTTCTTCTCCTTCTGTTTTTTAAGTTTATAAGCTAACCATCTTCCTGGTTTATTTGCATTTTCAAAAAAGTTTTGTTTTGCTCTTTTTATTTGCTGTGCCAATTTTTCTGAATCCAACAGATTTAATTTGTGTTTTCTTGTTTCCATTTCTCTTTTCAGAATCTTCTTTTGCGGGTTCATCTGCAGTTCTGATTCTAGTTTTTCAAATTTTTCTTTTAATAGTATATATTGCTGTCTTTTCTGTTTGTTTGTTTTTGCCATGTATGTTATAGCTATACCTCTAAAGTATGCTTTGGCTGTATCCCATACATTTTGTAATGTTGTATCTTCTTTTTTGTTTTCTTTGAAGAAAAACTCCATTTCTTTTTTTGCTAGTTCTACAAATTCTCTTTCTTTTAATATAGATTGGTTCAAAGTCCATCTTGATTTTTTTTGTATTCCTCTCCATGTCATTTTTAAAGGGTTATGATCTGCCCATGTACCTGGTTCTATCTCAATTTCCTGCATATTTGTCCTCAGTTCAGATGTCATCTAGGTCATGTCAATTCTGGACCAGGATTTTTGACTGTTTGAATAAAATGTGTATTGTAATTTTCCTGGATTGATTTCTCTCCAAACATCTTGTACTCCAATTTCTTCTATCATATTAAAAAAGGTCTTAGGTAATCTTTTTCTTCCAATTTTTCCTGTTTTACTACTTTTATAGTCTAATGTCCCATCCACTATCGCATTAAAGTCTCCTACTAAACAAATATTTTGGTACTCCATTTCTATTATTTTTCTATGGAGATTTTGATAGAATTCTTCCTGGTTATTATTTGGTGTGTAGATTACTACCAACAATGTTTGTTTTTGATGTAAGTATATTTCTACCATCACAATTCTTCCTTCTTCATCTGAATAAATCATTTTAAAATCTATTGTCTCTTTAATATATACAGCAACACCTCTTTTTTTCTGTTGTGCTGATGCATAGTAAAGTTTCCCAATTTTGGGGTATTCCAACAGCTTATAATATTGTCTTTTTATATGTGTCTGTTGCAAACAAATTATATCTATATTTAATTTCTGTAGTTTTCTAAAAAAAATTGTTTCTTTTTGATGGGGAGTTTAGTCCATTTATATTCACTGAAAAAATTCCTTTTTCTTTCTCCATTTCAATTATTTATATTTAGGTCTAGTCAATCTTGTAATCCTCTGTTCTCTGGTGGTTCCTTCATTCTCTTGATACAATTTCTCTTTCTGTTCTCCTGTGTGTATAATTACTTCTTCAGTTGCTTCTTCTATTTGTTTCTGATCTTTTCTTTCCTCTTGTCGATGTTGCACTCCTTCATCTAAGAATGCTCAATTTCTTTCATCAAAATCTTCTGCTTTCCAAACTGAATCCAACTGGTATCTTGTATTATTCTAGTTGATTAAAATCCCTTCTGGCATTAACCATCTGAAATTTATGCCTTTTGCAATCAGCTTTGTAGTTAGGAAATGATATTGTCTTCGAGTATCTCTTACTCTCTTGGGTATCTGCTTTAACACCACAATTTCTTTATTCTTGTATTGTAATGGTTCATCTCTAACTTTTCTCAGTATTTCATCTCTTGTTGTTTTCTTTATAAATCTTACATGCATTTTTCTGGGTAGTTTATATTTCCTTGCATAACTTGAATTCATTTGAAATATTTCATCTATCTCCATTTGCATCTCTGCTCTGTCTGCTTTCAAAGCCTCTGCCAGGAGATCAATAATCACAACTACTATATTTTCTTCTCTGTCTTCAGGAATATTTTGAAATATTAAATAGTGTTCTGCTTTCTCCATTTCTAAGATCGCCACCGTACCTTCTAGATTTTGATTTGCTTGTTCTAATTTTTCATTTTCTTGTATTAGTACTTCCATTTTTTTGTCAATATCATCTGATTTATTTTCCATTTTCTGAATTCTTTGTTCATTTTTAACAATCATTTGGTGGTGGACTTCAAATTGTGTCTTTATGTCCGAGATTTGTTCGTTTAATTTATTGAAATTACTTTTTGTCTCTTCATGGTTTTTTTGTATTGATTCTTGAATTAATTTTAATGTAGTTTGCATCTCATTTTGAGCAGTGCTTATTTTCTCACACTGCAACTGTCATGTGTCTGATTAACGAAACACTTAAAAGGACTTTCAGGCATATTTTCTCCTAAAAGCATTTATTAATGTTACAGATACGTCAGTACAGCATGGAGGAAATGCTTAGGACTGGCTTCTTTTCCGCTATGCATGTAATTCTAAGCATTTCCCTCCCACCTTTTTTTGGGGTCATGGTTCACATCTTCCAATCAACT
>NW_015389411.1:100065-101685 GCF_001527695.2 Protobothrops mucrosquamatus | reverse complement strand
AAGACACTCCCCTTAGCCAGATGGGTTAATAAGTCCTTTAGGAGGGGGAGTGGGTATTTGTTCTCCACACTTACAGCATTGAGACCCTTATAGTCCACGCAGAGATGAAGAGATCCATCTTTTTTTTCTTTGAACAACACAGGGGCTCCCACGGTAGATTTGGCCCGTTCAATGAACCCCCTCGTTAGGTTTTTGTTCATGTATTGCTGCATCTCCTCCATTTTGAGGGGGGACATAGCATACATTCTCGGTCGTGGGAGTTTGGCTCCTGGCACCAGTTCGATGGAGCAGTCATTGGGTCTGTGAGGGGGTAGGGCATCACATTCTTTTTCACTAAAAACCTCCGCCAGGTCCCGGTATTCATTGGGGATGACTGGTTCGTGCGGAGGCGGTGAGGTGGCCATGTGCGCTCGCTCATTGGGTGGCCTAAAGTGCCCTGCAACGTCCGTTGACTCAAGAGGGGGGTTAGGCCCTATAGGCAGTCTCATGGTTCTCATTCCTTTCTCCCACCAGATGAATGGTTTCCATTTGTCTAACCAGGCTAACCCTAGGATCACCGCCTCAGTCATTTTTGGAGCCACCAGGAAGCGAATAAACTCCCAATGTGCATCTATTTCTAGGCGTAAGGGCTCAGTTAATTGTGTGACAAGAGTCCCTCCCATGAGGGAGCCATCGGCTTGCTCAAACCTCACCGGTTTGGAAAGCTGTTTTGCCCGTATGGCCATTCTCATTGCAAACTGCTGACTAATAATGCAGCGGGTGCATCCAGTATCAATTAGCACACTTAAGTCCATTTGTGCCCCAGACTTAGGGATTATAAGTTTGGCGGCCAGTGAAAAAGGTGGGATTTGTTGACTCACCATCGGGTCATTCTCCCCTTCATCGTCGCTGTCAAAGGAGGGTAGACCAGGGACGGGTCCAACCGGAGTCCCAGCATCCTCCTGTGTGGGGGGTGTAATCTGGGCGACAGGTTCCTGCGTGAGCCGGTTGGATTTTTCTCTCGTTAGCCGCTGAGCAGGTTTCTTTCGCATTGCTGATTCTGGTCTGCTCTGCCGTCGGGGGTAGGAGATTTGACAGGTGGCCGCTCAATGTCCTTGTCCACACCGGAAACACTTAAAGGAAGGGCGGGTTGGTGGCCTTTGTCTTTCAGCCATTGCCGTAGTTGAGGGCTTTCGTGGGGGTGATTGCTGTCCGGGTAGCTCTGGTTGCTACTCGGGTTCGGGTGGGGGAGGCTTCTTATAGCGAGAGAGCTTAACGTCTAGCTTCACTGCTGTCTGGTACCACTCCTGTAGCCGATCGGGTACGTCTCGATAGATGCAAGCCTGAGAGAGGTGATCGTCCAATCCCTCAACAAAGTATTGAACCAGGGATTGTTCGGACCACCCCTCTGTTCGGCCTGCTAACTTGCGGAACTCTCACATGTACTCCAGGGCAGGCCTTCCGGCTTGTTTTATTTTGTGAATTTGTCTTGCTGCTTTGAGGCCTATGGATGGGTCCTCAAATCGTTCTTTCAGACCTAAGAGGAAAAGGTGGGGATCTTCCAACTCGGGGGCTTGCTCACTATATAAATTATTCAGCCATTCAGCTGCTTCTCCCTCTAGGTTGGATGCAAATACGTCA
>NW_015389411.1:95253-99275 GCF_001527695.2 Protobothrops mucrosquamatus | reverse complement strand
GTTGCAGTTGGCCCCATCCTGCTTGCCAATCCAATGGTTGGTGGGCTCTCTGCTGCTGGGCAGCGGGGGTTGGTAGTGCCCCCTGCTGCTGCAGGCCTCCCAATGGTGACTGTGCATGCTGGGCCTCTCTGATCTGCAAGCTCACCGGCTGTAGTTCTGCAAGGGTGGGGCTGGGGGCCTCTCTCCACAGGAGCTGTTCTTTGCTTCTCACTTCTAACTCTTCACATCTCTTTGCCAGGTAGTCTAATGACCCACTGCGGACTGCAGGTGGGTATTTCCACTCACCCGAGTTTTCAGTGACAGACGGCTGATGGGGGGGGGGGGAAGGCAATATGTAAGAATTCCTTAGTTGTGACTCACGTTCATTTATTGGCAATGCAGTGTGGCTTTCTCCAGAGTCTTCGCTTGGCCTTATCAGCTCTCCTGATAGTCTTGGCCTCGCTCCCAGCTGGGAAATCTGCCAGATTCCTCTCTCGTCCAGCTTGCCGGCTGTTGCTTCCCCCCCCCCCGGGGAAACTGCCGCAGCCAAGAGGCTGGCCTCAGACAATTTTTTTTCCTTCATTTTCAGATCTTCGCTGAATCTTTTCCAGAACCTCTCAAGATTAGAGGGAGTGGATGGGGTTCGGGACCCCAGATCGTTGTAAAAGGAGTTGAGTCCTAAGCATGATGTCATGTGTCTGATTAACGAAACACTTAAAAGGACTTTCAGGCATATTTTCTCCTAAAAGCATTTATTAATGTTACAGATACGTCAGTACAGCATGGAGGAAATGCTTAGGACTGGCTTCTTTTCCGCTATGCATGTAATTCTAAGCATTTCCCTCACACCTTTTTTGGGGGTCATGGTTCACATCTTCCAATCAACTTGGAAGATGTGATTTACTTCCGGTTTCTTTTCCCCTTCTGCCTGGTTTAACTATAAAAATGCCAGACAGCTCTGCATATTGTCAAAGCAAGAATATACAGTATTTGCAGCATTGACAGCAACATTTTTTCAATAGATCCCTGGCTTGTTGGGCTAGATGTTCCAACAGAGGGTGCAGAGGAAGTCTTTTTCATAAGTCTGGTGAGATTTGATGTACTCATTTTTCCAGCCAACTATCTTAGGCTAAAATCCAAACTGTAAAAGGAGCCAACTTCTTTAGGCTAAATCCAATATCTCAAGGAGAGAAAACAAAGTAAAAAAAGAAAAAAAAAAATAGAAAAAAGCCAACTATCTTAGGCTAAAATCCAGCCAAAAAGAACGAGCCAACTACTTTAGGCCAAATCCAAAACATCCAGTCGAGTCACAGATGTAAAACACCCACTGTCTCCAAGTAATTCCTGTTTTGGTTATATCCAGAGTCAACAGATATAATTGTAGAAAGTCTTTTCACTTATAATCTCACACAAAGGCACTTTGTTTATGCCAGGTGTTGTTTCAAGGTCAAACACTTTCAAGTTCTTTTATTATTTAGTATTACTGTAATATCTCCTTTTACCACTAGATGACCTCGTACACTGTTTTGTCAATATCTGGTTTTAAAAGATTGTTACAAAGTTTTTCTTTTAAAGTTCTTTATAAGTTATTTACCCTAGGAATTATATCTAAATTTTTTTTTCACATCTTGTAGGATAGATAGTCTTTCTTTGAGTCAGTCTAAATTCAATTTTTAAAAGTTCTTTTATCTTCCTTAAAATCCTTTCCTTTTCTGTCGTTGCTCACCGCTTTTAACTCTCTTCTCCCCTAGTTCTGGGGTCTTTACTTCATAGCTCTTCCCAATCAGGGGATCAACATTTCTAGGTCCAAAAGGAAAAGGAATGAAAGAGCAGGCTCACCCAGTTTGAGCACACTGTTGACAATCAGCTGTTTAGCGGAGCACCATGGCTCCTCGCTTTTCTTCCGGCTGGCAATGACTTGGGCTGTCTGGACTTACCAGGCAGCCTTTCCTCCGTCCTTTTGGAGGGTTTCTTCAGTCCGTCTGGACTGACCGCCATCTGGTCCAGACTCCTGAGGCATCCCTCCTTCGTTGCCCCTCCAGGGCAACTTTCCGACCCCTTGGGGTCACTGGGCAGAATGAAATCGGGTTAAGAAGCTGGAGCCCTGGCTTCTTCCACCCGTCTCATCGAACGCCAAACCGGAAGTTCTTAAGGGGATTTACCCCCTCACAGAGCAGGTAGCCATTGGAAGGGGGGACACTAATAAGGTCCTGGTTCATATCCCCTTCTCTACATCTGACCTTTATGCACGGAAGGACTGATTAGGTTCTTACACTGAAGCCCCACACAAATATTCTGAATTGGTTCTGTCCATTATTCAAACTCATAACCCTAACTGGGCAGACCTCCAAGCCATGCTGGATGTCTTTTTAACAACAGAGGAAAGGGGTCTGATAGGAAATGCTGCTAAAAAATTAGCTGAAGAAAGGAAGGTCCTTTGTCCTGAAACTGACCCTAGATGGGTCATTGATACTTATGAAAGCAGAGACTATGAATATTTAAAAGGTTTCCAAGACGTTTTGTCACTGCATTGCAGACTGCCATCCCTAAACAGAAACATTTGGGCAAAATTTATGATGTTCATCAGTTGCCATCTGAAAGCCCCAGTCACTTCCTTGAGCACCTCTACCAAGCCTTCCGAAAGTATAGTGATTTGGATCTAGAAGCTCCAGAAAACTCCTGCCTGGTGAACATGCTCTTTATTGGGCAGGTTTGGAAAGCTGTTTTGCCCGTATGCCCATTTTCATGGCAAACGGCAGACTAATAATGCAGCGGGTGCATCCAGAATCAATTAGCACGTTTAAGTCCATTTGTGCCCCAGACTTAGGGATTATAAGTTTGGCGGCCAGTGAAAAAGGCGGGATTTGTCGACTCACCATAGGGTCGTTCTCTCCTTCATCGTCGCTGTCAAAGGAGGGTAGAGCAGGGGTGGGTCCACCCGGAGTCCCGGAGTCCTCTTGTGTGGGGGGGTGTAATCTGGGCAACAGGTTCTTGCGTGACCCGGTTGGATTTTTCTCTCGTTAGCCCTTGGGCAGGTTTCCTTCTTGCTGCTGGTTCCGGTCTGCTCTGCAGTCGGGGGTAGGGGACTGGACAGTTTGCTGCTCGATGTCCCTCTTGTCCACACCAAAAACACGTAATTGACGGGCCTGCAGGTGGCCTGGGTCTTTCAGCCATTGCAGTAGTCGGAGGGTTTCGTGGGGGTGATTGTTGTTCGGGTTGCTCTGGCTGCTGCTTGGATTCAGGTGGGGGAGGCTTCTTATAGCGGGCGAGCTGAATGTCTAGCTTCACCGCTGCCTGGTACCATTCTCGCAGCTGATCAGGTACTGCTCGATAGATGCAGGCCTGAGAGAGGTGATCGTCTAATCCCTCAATGAAGTGATGGATTAGGGACTGCTCTGGCCACCCCTCTATTCGACCTGCTATCTTGCGAAACTCTCGCACATACTCCAGGGCAGGCCTGCTGCCTCGTTTTATTTTGTGGATTTGTTCTCTTGCTTTTAGGCCAAGGGATGGATCCTCAAATCTTTCTTTCAGACTTAGGAGGAAGAGATGGGGGTCCTCCAATTCTGGGGCTTGCTCATTATATAAGTTGTTCAGCCATTCGGATGTCTGTCCCTCTAAGCTGGACGCAATCACATCGATCATGGCCCCTGGGTCCGGGTAGAGATAGGCCCAGCGATTCAAGTGAGAATGCACTTGGTTGAGGAAGAAAATCAACTTTTCTGGGTCCCCATCGAAGGTTGCTCTGAAAAGTGGTGCAATTATAGGCTGTTGGGGCCCCCACAGTGGCTGTTGCTGCTGGCCCCATCCTGGCTGCAGATTTATGCCCAGGGGTTGCATTTATTTTATTTATTTATTTATTAAATTTATATACCGCCCTATCTCCCTTGCGGGACTCAGGGCGGTGAACAGGCGATACTAAAAACCACGATAATAAATAAATAGTTTGTTTTAAAATCGAATTAAATAACAGGCCTGTTCTAAAAACACACCCGTAAAAAAAAACCCCACTGAAACATAATCAAACTACGCCAGGCCGGCCG
>NW_015389411.1:89913-92867 GCF_001527695.2 Protobothrops mucrosquamatus | reverse complement strand
GGGCACATTTCAACGAGGGGCACCCCCCCTCTTGGCCCAGCCAGGTCTCCGTAATACCCGCCAGGTCCACCTCCCCCTCCGATACCAAATCATAAATGAGGGGGGCTTTATTAACCGTGGACCTGGCGTTACACAGCATCAGCCGAAAGCCCAGGCCCTGAGATCCTAAACCCCCTAGGTTGCAAGAAGAGCCATGGGGCCCGGAGCGCGCCACAGCTCTTAAACAGCGGGTGCGCCCTCCCCTAGTGTGATATGGCCCTCTGCTCCTGCCATATCTACCCCTCCCATACACAGTCGTAATGGAATTGCCCTCTATTAGGCAGACCCTCCCCCCCTCCTCAATTCCAGGACCTACGCCCACCTCACCGAGGCCTTCAGCCGGCCTGGGAGAATTAATTTCAGTTTGCCCACCCCTCTCCCTGGAACCCCCTAAAACCCGGACTAAAAATTTGATTAAAAATTTTTTGGGGGCTGTGGCCAATCTCCTTGCTGCTGGCCCCATCCTGGCTTCTGTACCACCCCAAGCTGTTGCAAGGCCTCTATTAGCTGTGGCAAGTTCAGAGATCGTGGATCATCTACCTGCTGGGTTTGCCAACCTCCCCATTGCTGCAGAGGCCTCAGACTGGGATTCCCTCTCTCTTCAGGGCTGGAGTCCCTGGCAGGGGAAGACAGGATCTGAAAGGCTTTCTGATCTGCAATGGAGGGGCTGCAAGCTTCCCTCTGCAGGAGTGGATTTCTTTCTCTCTCCTCTGGGGTTTGAAATATTTCCAGTAACTCACCCGGGCTTTGAGTGGCAGTTTGTCCATTCTCCGTCCACCAATTTGCATTTGTCTGCCAAAATTCATCTCCCCACAGCATGCTGTCTGCTACTTCCCCCTCTGGGTTATCAGCAGCTGCCGGGCTGTATTCAACAAACTCCCGTTTATCATGATAGATTGTCCTCCTCCTGAACTCTGTTACTCTCACTCCAGCCTAGGAGAAAGAGGTGGGGGTAATGCATCCCCAGTTGTTTGAAAAGGTTTTAGATTCTGGCATGATGTCAACGTTCTGACTAATGGAACACTTCAAGGAAATTCCAGGCATATTTATTCTGAAAAAATCTGTAATCATGGACACATTATCGGCACATATTGAATGGATGCCAGAATCTGAATTTCTCTTGCTTGCGTCTAACTTTTCTTGCTAAACCCCTCCCTTATTTGGCAGTCATAAGTCACATCTTCCAATTAGTCCGGAGGGCAAAGATTCACTTCCGTTCCTTTTCCCGGGCTTTCCTTATAAATCTCCTCCCTTTCTCTGTCATCTGAATTAACTCTAAAAATACCAGACAGTTCTGTATATCTTGTCAAAGCAATAATATCCCATATTAACAGCATTGACACTGCGATTGTCTCCTCGTTCATGGGGGCTCCCACTCTAATATCACCTGGACCTTCCTGGGATCCATCTCTATGCCATCTTTCAAAATCCAGTAGCCTAGGTGTTGGAATATTCATGAGCAGGAAGAGTCATGTGGTAACTCAGTCAGCCAATGTGAGAAAAGTGCTACTGAGTCTGTGCAAAAAAGGTATTGAGTTAGGAGCTGGATTTTTTTTCAGTCTCGGGTCTGTCTCTGTGTCTCTCTATAAGAAGTCTTCATTGTGCGATGTTGCTGTAAAGAAGAATGTATGGTATTGTAAATATTTTGATATTAATATAAAGAAGTTATTTGAATCAGCTAAAATGCAGTCAACTGTGAGAGCTTCTGATTTATTTTTCACCAATAGAGAAATTAAAATTCTCTAACAGGTTATGGGCCCAGAACTTACTAAGGACTGCATTGTAATTTAAAGCTGGAAGAAATTGCCTGTGTTTAGAAAGTATAAAAACAAGGCAGAATTAGCAGAATGGCTGCAATGGAATTTAAGGAAAGCTCTGTGCCTCGTTTAGGCCAAAAGAATTACATTGTGTGGGCTGCTAAAATGGAATATTTGCTGAAAGCTAAAGAGCTGTGGTATATCGTAGAAAATCCACCACAAGTGTTTGCAGCTGCTAATCAGAAAAGTCATGATCAAGCAATGGCTTATCTCATCTTAAATTTAGATGATGAACAGTTTCTAAATGTTGCAAATCTAAAGACTGCAAAGGAAATTTGGCTGAAGTTGAGAGCTGTGCACGTGAATGTTTCTGCACGCAATATAGTGCAATTGTCAAGAAAACTTTACAGGGCCTGTTTGCAACCAGGCGAATCTGTGGAACAGCATTTAAATAAAATGCAAAGTTTATTTTTGGACTTAGAACAACATGGGATTAAATTCCCTGAGTCCCAGAAGGTTTTATTGGTGTTGAACAGTTTAGATAAAACCTCGGACACAGTTTCTGTGATATTTGAGTGTAAAGAAGAGCAAGACTTAAATTTTGAGGCTTTAAAGGCATGTTTGCTTAATGAAGAAGAAAAGCGCCATTTTAGGAGCAGCCACGAGGAGGTGAAATTCCTGAGGAGGGGGTCCAGACTGCAAGTCTCCGGAGAAGGAACAAGCAGCAGATGGGACCAAATTGCAACAAAAGAGAGATTGTGCAAGCAGAGGGCTCAGCAAGAGAAAAATTTCTATATTTCCAGAGCAAGCACACATCTGAAAAGGAACTGTTTGCAGAGGAACAATTTGCAGCGAAGGACATTTGTGCAAGCAAAGAAGACTGATTTGCAAAAGGAACATTTTGGTGTTGCAAAAGTTTGCTATAGCAACAACAGAGACAAGTGGCTAATAGATAGTGCGGCAAGTCAAACAATTGTTAATGACTCTGAATTATTTTGCAGGTTTGTTCCAGTAGCACAAGAAGCTGTGGCTTTGGCAAATGGCCAGAAAGCAAAAGTCATCGGAAGAGGCGATGTAAAAATTCCATATTTGGAATCAAAGTTTACCAATGTGCTTTGTGTACCTGAGATGGAACATAATTTGTTAAGTGTGTCTAAT
>NW_015389411.1:72740-85225 GCF_001527695.2 Protobothrops mucrosquamatus | reverse complement strand
ATATTGTTTGGAGGGACTCTGATTGGATGGAAGTCCAGAAAACAAACAACTGTTGCTATTTCAACAGCGGAAGCAGAGTTTATTGCTTTATCTGAATTGTGTTCTGAAGTAACATGGTATGTACAGTTGTTGCAAGATTTAAATATTAATGTAAAAGAATCTGTAAAGGTATTTGAAGACAATGCTGCCTGTATTAAAAGGGCAACTGGTGATAGGGTGAAGAACAGAAGTAAACATGTAGACATTAAGTATTGTAATGTCAGGGAAGCTGTAAAAAGAAAATTGATTAGTTTACATCATTGTTCTTCTGAGGATAATTTGGCAGACATGATGACTAAATCATTGGGTAGTGTTCACTATGGAAAATGTATTAAGTCAATAGGTCTGATGTCTCTTCCTATCATGAAGGGAGGAGTGTTGGAATATTCATGAGCAGGAAGAGTCATGTGGTAACTCAGTCAGCCAATGTGAGAAAAGTGCTACTGAGTCTGTGCAAAAAAGGTATTGAGTTAGGAGCTGGATTTTTTTCAGTCTTGGGTCTGTCTCTGTGTCTCTCTGTAAGAAGTCTTCATTGTGCTATGTTGCTGTAAAGAAGAATGTATGGTATTGTAAATATTTTGATATTAATATAAAGAAGTTATTTGAATCAGCTAAAATGCAGTCAACTGTGAGAGCTTCTGATTTATTTTTCACCAATAGAGAAATTAAAATTCTCTAACACTAGGTAATCTAGGCTGGTCTTATGGAAATCATACTTGGACAACTTCGCATAAAGTTGTGCCTTCCGCAGTTTCTCAAGCATCGCACTGACCAATTTCACATGCTCCTCCTTGGTTTTGGTATAGATCAATATAGCACCTAGATACACCAGGACCCCTTTATGCAGGTGCTTATGCAGGACGTCATTTATCAGCTGCATGAACACTGCTGGGGGGCCCCTGTAGCCCAAATGGCAACACTTGGAACTGGTAGCAGCCCAGGGGGCAGTTAAACACCGTTTTCCATTCATCGCCTTCCTTAACTCTCACTCAATAGTACACCTCCCTCAAGTCCAGCTTCATGAAGATCCTTCCCTTTGTGAGATGCCCCAACATATCCTTCATCAACGGAAGGGGGTACATATTTTCCACGCATATACCATTTATCCCTCTATAGTCGATGCACAGCCTAAGGGACCCATCTTTCTTTTCTTTGAAAAGCACAGGGACTGGCATCCTCGACTTGGCCAGCTGAATGAAACCCCTTGGCTTCAGTGGAGTCTTTTTCTTTGGTTGGCTCAGAGGCAAGGGAGCAATCATAGGTCGCGGCACAAGTCATTTGGCAGGTCAGTGCCCCTTTGTTTCTGCAGGCGTTGAGGTCATCCACCGCTGGGGCGTTTTCATCATGCAATGACACCAGCCACTCTGAAGCGCTCTCTTCAAGGTTGACCATGATGACATGGGCCCGGGCCATATCGTCTGGGTAGATTGCTCCATAATGCTCCATGTGGCACCAGGCTTGAGCCCAAAAATGGGCTAGGCAGTTTGGGCACCCATCGAAACAGGCCACCAGGTGGGGTGGCTGGCATTCCTCCCGTACCAGGACAACCCCCTGGGGTAGAATACCGGTTGCTGCCACCAGTGCCAGTGCTGGGATTCTGGCCACAGCTGCTTGTACTGGGGCCCTGACTGTGGCTGGGGCTGCCAGCTGCAATGGAGAAGGAGGAGTGGTGAAGCCCACTGTCGCCGCCTGTGCTGGTGCTGCCAGCTGAAGAATAGGAGGAGGAGGAGTAGCCAGGACCACTGGGGGTTTCATGATTCCCAGCATTGCCATAGCACAAATCTCCATCCCTCCAAACTTCTCCTTCAACTGTTCCATGGATGGGCTATGGCCAGCGATCGGGAGCTTCCACTTGGCAGCATTGCCCATTCAGCTAACCGCTTCGCTTTCCACTTGCCGCCTCGGACCACGTTGACCCCAGAAGGGAGGAGGGGGTCTTCGGCCTCTGCTGCCTTGTCCATGTTCATTTCCCACTGGGTCTTTGGCCCCTAGTATGGGACATCCCTCGCTCGCTCATTTGTGGCTGCGGCTGGTTGCTCAGACTTCTCAGTCTTTGGTTTTGGGCACACACCGCCTGGTTGCACTCCTGCTCTGGCCTGAGGAGATGCCAGCTCTTCCTGAGTCTGGGCTCCCGGTTTCTTCTTCTCTTTGAAGTCTTTGCCCATAGCCAACATCTCGGGGTTGACCTCCTGGTGGGATCCAGGTAGGCTAATTCTGTGAGAACTGGCTTAATATCAACCGTCCCACTGGGTTAGACAGCAAAAGAAACTCCTGGGACATTTTTTAACCAAGAGTATAACTTTACTGAAGATTCCATATGGGTACAGAAGTAGAAAAGCCAGTTCTAACAATTTCATGTGCAAACAGCATAGGAAAACTTTCCCTCCCCCCCAGACCTCCCATTGTCTATTGTCCACCAATCATTTGCACTTGCTTTGTTTTGGGAATGGTCTATCTGCCTCAGACATTCCCAGCCAGTGACCTTGCGGTGTTGGGTCCATCTCAGGCTTCCAGTCAGCACACTTGCATTCCACATTTCCCTCCCAAGCCTCCCTTAGGTTCCAGTGCCTTCCCTCCACCCTCACATTACTTTTGTCTGGTTGCAAGCGGGGCTGAGTAACGAGTCAACCATGACACAGTCAGCATAGATAGTTGTTGGCATAATCATTTAATTTGATATAGAATTTTAGAGACTGTTGGTGACCTCTGTAAATCAGATACTTTCTAAGTTCTTCCAATTTATTTAGCATTTTTTTCTTGAGTTTTCTTATTTTCTAAATGATTGTATTGGATGAAATAGCCTCTCATAATGGCTTTGCTGGCTTCCCAAACAATCATTAAATCTGCACCTTTATCCAAATTATTATTAAAGTACAGTATTCATTCAAATTCTCTTTGCTGTCTTTTAAATTCTCCTCTTTCTTTAGAATAGTCTCATTCAGTCTCCATTAGAACTGTGTGGTCCTTTTTCTAAGTGTCAGAAGAACTGGATTATGATCCAAAAAACGTTTAGGCAGAATATCCACTTTTGAAATTTTATTAGCAAAATTCTTAGACATTCATATCATATCGATACTTGAAAAGGATTTATGTCTTTCTTAGAAAAAAGGTATTTTCTCTTGCTAATCCATTTTGTGCCTCCAAGAGTCAACCAATATTAAGTTGTCCATTAACTCAAAAAGACTTGTGGTAGTTTACCTAGTGAGGGTTTTATCCCATTACTTGATGTTCTGTCAAGAGTCAGTGAAGTTACTCCATTCCAGTCACCATGCAGACACCAATTTTCATAAGTAAAAGATGTTAACTGGTCCATAAAATACAGGTAGTCCTCGACGTACAACCACAATTAAGCCCAAAGTTTCTGTTGTTAAGTGAGACATTTGTTATGTGAATTTTGCCCCATTTTACAATCTTTCTTGCCTCAGCTGTTAAGTGAATCACTGCAGTTGATAAGTTAGTAACCCAGTTGTTAAGTGAATTTGGCTTCCCCATTGACTTTGCTTGTCAGAAGGTCACAAAAGGTGATTACATGACATTGGGACACAGCAACAGTCATAAATATGAACCAGTTGCCAAGCATCTGAATTTTGATCACATGATCATGAGCATGCAGGAAAGGTTATAACTGTGAAAAATGGTCATAAGTCACTTTTTTCAGTGCCGTTTTAACTTTGAACAGTGTGATGACCCAGGACCCCGAACGGAGGCAAAGCAATTAGCTGGTCAGAACAATTGTCTTTGTAAGCACTGCCAACGTTCACCCAACAGCCCCCACATATGCTGGCACAAGTTCAATAAAACAGTCAGGGAAGTTTACACAGTTCTTTAAAGTAAAACAGATAACAAGCAAACGTATAATCCTTTCAACTCCCAGCTTGCCTGTGCACTGCAAACTGCACATCGCAGACAGCAAGGAGAAATCAGCAGGAAGCAAACTTGGTCCAAAATACAAAGTGTCCAGGTACAAGAGCCCACTATCACAACAGTTCACGTTTGTTCCCGGCAAATGCCCCACCCCACAGCGTCTCCTTAAATCCTACTCCCCAGGTGTGCCTTGTGGAGTGGGGCGTGACGCTCTCCTCCCGAGCAAGCGAACCTGCCTCCGTTGTTCCCTCCCCCTCTCTGCTCTCCTTGCTCTGGGATCTGGTGGGGAGGGGCCTTGCTCCTCACCTGAACTCTGCCTTCCCTGTTCCAAACTTGAAGGGCCCTGGACTGCTTCAGCCTGCTCCTCCCCACAGTCCTCCAAAGCCACAGACACCCCCTCCTGGGCCTCAACAGGGAACTCCATGTCGTCCTCAGAGTCAGGCTCGGACGGAGGCATGACACTATCCCCCCCTGCAGGACCCCCTCCCCCGGGACCATGCGGACTAGCATGGTGCGGGAACCAGGTATAAAAGTCGCGAACCAGACGAGGGGCGTGAACGTTGGTGGCATCGACCCACATGAAGTCCTCAGGTCCATAGCCTTTCCATGCCACGAGATACTGAAACCGGTCCCGCAACCAACGGGAATCCCGAATACTGTCCACTTCATACTCATCTCCATGAGGGGTGGCCGGACCTGGCGGTGGTGGAGCCGGCTGATGTGGATCGTCGGCTGCGACTGGAACCAGCAATGACCTGTGGAAAACCGGGTGAATCTGCATGGTTTGGGGCAATGACAAGCGAAACGCCACCGGATTGATCACCGTTTCGACCGGAAACGGCCCCAAGTAACGGTGATCGAGTTTTTTCAATGGCTATGCTGTAGGCAGGTGCTGCGTGGAAAGCCAAACCTGATCGCCCACAGATAACGGAGGGACATCTCAACGATAACGGTTGGCGAATAGTTTGTAATCCTCTTTGGCTTTCTCCAGCTGGTGCCGAACTACTTGATGCACTGCCTTCAGCTCCTGGAGGAACTTGTCCACGGCCGGAACTGGGGAGTCTGATGGAGCCAACAGAAAGAGCCGTGGACGAAATCCATAATTGACAAAGAACGGTGACACATGGGTAGATGCATGCTGGGCATTGTTATAGGCGAACTCCACCACAGCCAGCAGCTCTGCCCAATTGTCCTGTTGGGTGTTGCTGAAACAGCGGAGGTACTGTTCCAAGATTGCATTCACCCTCTCTGTGCCCCCGTCGGTTTCGGGGTGATGGGCGGAGGACAGACACGCCTGTACCTGCAGTTCCGTGAGTAGGGTCTGCCAGAAGCGTGCCGTAAATTGCACCCCCCGATCTGACACAACTCGGTCCGGTAACACATGCAGCCGAAATACATGGGCAATAAACAACTGGGCCTTTATCTGTGCTGTAGGGAGACCCACACACGGGATAAAATGAGCCATTTTGGTGAGCATGTCCACCACAACCAAGACGGTTGTGGCACCCTTGGAAGGGGGCAACTCGGTAATGAAGTCCAACGAGACCGCCCCCAGGGTCTTTCTGGCATGGGTAGCGGCTGTAAGAGACCAGGGGGCACACCAGTAGCATACTTGGCCTGTCGACAAATGCTGCACGATGCCATATAACTAGACACATCATGCTGGAGCCACGGCCAACAAAACATTCTGGAGACAAGGTGCAGTGTTTTGAAGACCCCGAAGTGACCCGCTGATGGACTATCATGGCATTGTTTCAGAATGAGGCCACGGAGGGGTCCCCCAGGAACATAGATGCGGTCTCGGAAACGCAACAGGTCATCCGTATACATCCAAGGGGTCTTATCTCCCTCATCACCAGCCAACTCACAATGTCGAGCTGCCACAAACGGATCCTGCCACTGCGCGTCACGAATTCTGCCCCGTAGGTCCAAGGGGATAACCGTTCTGGGCATGATCTTGTCCTCCTTTCGGGTGAATTCGGGCTTCCGAGACAGCACGTCCACACGCTGGTTCCGCCCGCTAGGGACATAGGTCACCCGAAAGTCGAACCTCGCAAAAAACAATGACCATCGCACCTGTCGCTGATTTAGCGTTCTGGCAGTCCGTAGGTGCTCTAAGTTCCGATGGTCTGTTCGAACCTCGACTTGGTGACAGGCCCCCTCTAAGTGGTGCTGCCATGTCTCAAAAGTGACTTTGACCGCCAACAATTCCTTGTCCCAGATCGTATAATTCCATTTGGGGGCCGACAGCTTCCGTGAATAATAAGCAAATGGGAACAAGGTACCTGTGGGAGCATAGGCTTGCAGAAGCACAGCCCCGATGGCCACATCTGATGCATCCGTCTCCACCACGAACAGCCTTAAGGGATCAGGATGCTTGAGGATAGGCTCGGAGGCAAATGCGGCCTTAAGGAAATCCAAGGCCTCCTGCTCCTCCGTGCCCTAGCGGAACTTCACCCCTTTCCTTAACAGATTGGAAAGGGGAGCGGTCAGGGTCGCAAAGCGAGGAATGAACGTGCGGTAATAATTCGCAAACCCCAACAGTTGCTGCATGTCCTTGACCCTCTGCGGAGGCTGCCATTCCTGCAGCGACTTTACTTTCTCCGGATCCATCTCCACACCCTCGGGCGAGATGCGATGGCCCAGAAAGTCGATCATGGTTTGCGCAAACTGGCACTTCTCATGCTTGGCAAAGAGATGGTTAACCCGCAATCGTTGCAACACAAGCTGAACATGGTTCTAATGCTCTCGTGGGGAGGACGAGTAAATCAGGATGTCATCAAGACCACAAACCTATCCAACAGGTCCCTGAACACGTCGTGCATAAAGTGCATGAACACTCCCGGCGCGTTGGTCAGGCCAAAGGGCATAACCGTGTACTCAAAATGTCCATAACGCGTCCGGAAGGCCGTCTTCCACTCATCTCCCGCTCGAACTCGGACTAAGTTATAAGCTCCCCGTAAGTCCAACTTAGTAAATATTTTGGCCTGGCAGAGCCTCTCGATGAGTTCGGGGATGAGCGGGAGTGGGTACCGATTACGGATCGTGATGGCATTCAGTTTCCGGTAATCACAGCACAGTCTAAGCTCCCCTGACTTCTTCTTCATGAAGAGCACTGGCGCAGCCAACGGGGAGGTGGAAGGCCGTATAAACCCCTTCCTGAGGTACTTGTCGATGAAGTCCCTCAAAGCTGCCAACTCCGGTTCCAACAGAGAGTAAATCCGGCCAACCGGCAATTTGGCATCGGGCACTAAATCAACCGGGCAGTCATAAGACCGATGCGGGGGCAACTGATCTGCCTCTTTTCCCCCAAAAACATCGGCATAATCCCCCAACTCTGCCAGTAGGTCCAGGTCCACATAGGTAGCCACCTTCCCTGCGCAGACATGCAGGTGATGGGTGGCACACTTCTTGCCGGGGAACCGCACTGCCCCAGATGACCAAATAATCTGCGGATCATGAGCCCTCAACCATTCCAAACCCAACACCACAGGAAAGTGGGAAACGGTAGCCACATAGAACACGGCTTCTTCCATATGTGGCCCAATACGCATGTGAAGGGGTCTGGTTGCAGCAACCACTGGGCCGGAATGAAGGGGCCGCCCATCAATCATCTCCACCAAGACTGGCGGTGACAACTGCTGCTGGGGAATGGACCACTGCGTGGCAAAATCCGAGTCCATGAAATTAGCAGTAGCCCCTGAGTCCACCAAGGCCTGGACCTCCACCGCTCCTTGACCAGGCACGAACACAGTCACTGGTAACACAAGGTGCTTAAGAAGAGTCTGCTGAGGTGGAGGTACTGGACCCGTGTCCAAGCGAGCCCAGCCTATGGAGCCCTCTAGGCCGGGCCCGGCCCATTTCCCGCCGCCGCTTTGGGTGCCTTCACAGGACACTTGGCCGCCATATGGCCTGGACCGCCACAATACAGGCAAAGGCCTTCGCAGTGGCGGTGATCTTTTTCAGCTTGGGTCAGTCAGGGTCGTGCAGCTCCCAACTGCATTGGCTCATCCGAAGGCGGTGCCAACGGCGCCACTGTCTTAACAGGTGCGGGCAAGGCCTCCGTCCGTCGTCGCGCCCATCGCTGCTGGAGTCTTGCGTCGATACGGAGACACAGGTGCATGAGCTCCTGCAAGGAGCGAGGACATTCCGTGCGTGCCAGCTCATCCAGGAGTTCGGACAAAAGTCCTTCCTGAAACTGGTCCATAAGCGCTGCCTCATTCCACTGCAGTTCCTGACAAACCAACTGAAACGTAGCAATGTAGTCTGTGAGTGAACCACGCCCCTGCTGCAACTCTCTCACCTGATGGTTTGCAGTCTGGGCCCTAACTGGGTCCTCAAACATGGCCTTGAGTTGCTGGCAAAACTCTGCATAATTGTCCAGCAGCTGATTGGGCTGGGTCAGCAGGGGTGTTGCCCAACGTGCTGCTGTTCCTGTCAACAGGCTTATCAGAAACCCCACCTTATCCCGGTCAGTGGGGAAGTCCTCAGGCCGAAGGCTCATACACAACTGGCACTGCCCAAAGAACGATGGGAATCGTGCCTGTGAGCCATCAAACTTTTCTGGCACTGTAACAGGGCTTCTGCGGCGTGGCCGAGCTGCTTGCATCTGCACCATCTGTGCAGTCAGGAGAGCCACCTGCTGTTTTAGCTGATCATTGTCCGCACGGAGCTGATCCATGGTCGCCCAAGTTGGTTCGGAGGAGCAATTGGGAGTGGGCCGGGAACAAAATGTGATGACCCAGGGCCCCGAACGGAGGCAAAGCAATTAGCTGGTCAGAACATTTGTCTTTGTAAGCACTGCCAACGTTCACCCAACAGCCCCCACATATGCTGGCACAAGTTCAATAAAACAGTCAGGGAAGTTTACACGGTTCTTTAAAGTAAAACAGATAACAAGCAAACGTATAATCCTTTCAACTCCCAGCTTGCCTGTGCACTGCAAAATGCACACCGCAGACAGCAAGGAGAAATCAGCAGGAAGCAAACTTGGTCCAAAATACAAAGTGTCCAGGTACAAGAGCCCACTATCACAACAGTTCACGTTTGTTCCCGGCAAATGCCCCACCCCACAGCATCTCCTTAAATCCTACTCCCCAGGTGTGCCTTGTGGAGTGGGGCGTGACGCTCTCCTCCCGAGCAAGTGAGCCTGCCTCCGTTGTTCCCTCCTCCTCTCTGCTCTCCTTGCTCTGGGATCTGGTGGGGAGGGGCCTTGCTCCTCGCCTGAACTCTGCCTTCCCTGTTCCAAACTTGAAGGGCCCTGGACTGCTTCAGCCTGCTCCTCCCCACAGTCCTCCGAAGCCACAGACACCCCCTCCTGGGCCTCAACAGGGAACTCCATGTCGTCCTCAGAGTCAGGCTCGGCATGACAAACGGTCACTAAACAAACTGTTGTAAGTCAAGGACTACCTGTACTCAAAAAAATTGGTTTGTCTTCATTTGGTACATAAATTCCAACTGCCATTGTCTTTATCTCATTCATGTACACTTCTATTTCTACAAATCTACCATATTCCTCTGATACTACTAACTTAGGTTTAAGCTATGATTTTACATGTAAGACAACCCCATTTCTCTTTTTTGGTCCAGCTGAGATAAATTTTTCTCATAATCATTTATTGACCAAATATTTTCTATGTTCTATTTTAATATGTATTTCTTGTAGGCATATTATATCCAAACTTAATTTCCCCAAGTAGTGAAATACTTTCTTCTACTTTGAGGGTGCTGTCAAGGACTTAGGGGACAGTATCAATATACAGATGGCCCCTCTGTCTCTGGTCACTTATAGTCCTGGATGCAGGGTCATGAAAGGACAGCAAGGACAACACCCAATGTCCTAACCCACCCAAGAACATATGATATCTTTAGGGAACACCCGAATGGGAACATGTTTATCTACCTCTGCTTTCTCCCTTCTTATCTACAGTGTGCCAGACTTACTGGGTGCAATCTTTATCTTATGCGTGTCAGCTTTGCTGGATGGGTTGCTTATGTAATTATACAGAATAAATACAAGGATTTCTTGTCATTCGTTGCTCCTCTCATTTAGAGGGGTCTGTCTCTATTCAGCTGAATAAACACGTAAACTTGAAGGCAACTTCTAGTTTCCTGTATTTCTTTAACCAGCAAAACCTCAGAACCTGCATATCAAGGGGGTGTTGGCCCCATTAACATTCCATGTTAAGTATTTATATTCCATTTTTCTTTTTATTTTAAAAAGATGGTGTATCCAAATCTTGTGCAGCTACTCCTTCCATCTCTTCTTGTTTTCAAGGGTCTACTAATTTGTTTTGATTTTGGTATGGATCAAGTTTATTCTCCATTGCCCTTGCTTCTTGTGTCTGGTCTACAATTAGTTTGTGTTTGAGAAGAAAATGTTTTGCTTTTTCTATGGAATTCAGTTTAAATCTTCTTTCTTGGTATGTGAAGATCACCCTTTCCAATTTCTCCCAACAAAATGGAATCCTTCTCTTCTTTAGAATATCTGTCAGGAAGGCATATGCTTTTCTTTTACTCAGGATTCTAATAGGAATTTCCTTCAAAACAATTATTTCTACATTAACAATCTGCAATTTAGTCTTAAAATGACAATCCAACACTTGATCTCTTATTCTCCTCTTTACAAAATGGACTAGCACATCTCTTGGGACTTTCCTGATTGAAGCATAATGAGAGTTTGTTCTATAAACTTTATCTGCTTTTCCATCCATATTTTCTTCCTCAAAATTCAGTAATTGTGCCAAAACTCAGATCATCTTACTCCTTATGTTTTCTTCAACTTCTTCATGGATAGCACAAAATCTTAATTGCAATTCTTTCTAATGTTACTCCATTAGGGCAAAATTCTCCATATCACCTTCATACTGTAAATCCCTGGTGTCCATTCTGTGTTCCAGAAAATTAACCTTCTTATTTATCTGTTTGATGTCTCCCGCAATTTGATGTATCTCCTCGCAGAATTATTTGGCTATATTTTCCATTTTTGCCTCTATTGCTGTATTGTTTTAACTGAATATTCTTCCAGCACAGCTATCTCTCTCTCATAGGATCCAATTCTCCTGATCCTCTTCTTTCTTGCATTTTGTGGCCATTGGGTAAATTTTATTAATTTTTACAAACTTTTACAAAATAGTATTTATGCTAGTTTTTTTATATTTATGTAGCGGAGCTGGGGCGAAATCGGCGCTGGCTGAGAGGCTTTGCTGGAGTCCTGCCAATTTGGTGGGGAAGTCAGGAGCTCCGGCAGCCTCTGTTGTGGCTGGTGGCGGGGTGCGGCTCTTGGGGAGGGATCAAAAAGGAGGAGGAAGTTGGCTGGAGAGGAGGAAAAAGGGTGGAGATTTTGTATTATTATATATTTTATTGATTTTTTTAAAACTAACAACCTGGTGCTTAGTAAACAGCATGTTGTCTGGTTTCACATTTCACAACAATCAATAATAGTCAATTTCTATCATATCATACTCTACATAACAGCTTTCCTTGATTTTCTCTTCTTCCCATATTGTCCTCTTTTGCAAACATTAGGTTAATACAGTTCTTAGTATTTTAGTAACAAAGAGGTTAAATATGAACATTTTCTAACATTTATCCAATTAGTAATAGCATCAATATAGAACTTCTTTTCTAGTTAGTCCTCTTGGTTGTGTTCAACATTCTCATTTAGACTTTTTCCCCACAAAATTGAAATCATTTTCTTTTTTTTTTTACCCTAAGTTTTTTTTATTAATTTTCCAATATTACATTTACATATTTGAAAAGTAGCGTGGTGGCTGAGCACAGTAGTTCCATTACATTTGAATATCATCAATACAAATCTCAAAGTATTACAACAACTAATCCCCTCTCTTTTCCCCATAATATCTACTGTCTCATATTCGGACCAACACAGTTCTTATTCTATCAATCAAACAGAAAATAACTTTCTAGTATTCATCAATAATCTTCAGTCTATACATATCTTAATTGATTTGACATTCCATCTTTTAGACAATAACCTAGTAAGTTTTTCTTAACTTTAATTTCCCATTGATATTTAAATTTAACGTTTAATCTTTATCATTTCCAAATTTTAAATGACCCCAATTTCTAAGTCTCCTATCTTGTATTTGGGGCTAATAATAATTTTTTTTTCTCTTCTTTCTATTTCCTTCCTTCCTTCCTTTCCAAAGAAAAAAGAAAAACAAACAAACAAACAAAAACCCGTCAGCATTTGTACCACAAACCAGTATACAAGTTTAATTATTAGTATTTATACTTCTAAGTTTTACTTAACCTTTGCCTCAACTCATAACAATAACTTAAATTCAAATCTTAGTTATTTTTAAACATTCAAACTTTTAGCCAATCAGTGACCTGATAATTAATTTTCCCTTAACATTTTAATTTTTTTTTTTTTTTTTCATAATTTATATGCCGCCCTTCTCCCCACGGGACTCAGGGCGGCTCACAGCATATTAAAATAACACAACACAAACAACACAACACAACATTTCCCCTATAAAAGCCAATTAAAACCAAATATTTATAGTCTGTGACATTATTAAAATCATTAAAAATTATCCCTATTTAAAATTCACCCT
>NW_015389411.1:59885-70940 GCF_001527695.2 Protobothrops mucrosquamatus | reverse complement strand
GGACGAAGGATCTCCCTTATAATGACCGCTACCCCCCCGCCCCTACCCCGGGTCCTCGGCTGATGAAATGCCTGAAAACCCGGCGGGCAGATGTCTACAAGAGGGACTCCTCCCTCAACGCCCAGCCAGGTCTCAGTGATACCCGCCAGGTCCGCACCCCCCTCTAAAATAAGATCTTGTATGAGGGGGGCCTTATTTAACATTTAATATTTTTTCCAAATTTTTAAATTAAGCACAATTCCTTTATCACACTTCCTCATACAATCTAATATTTAAAATACACACCTTATATATAAATTCTACCATCTATCTTAACAAACTAATAAAACAATATAATATTCTTATTTCAATATTTATACTTCTAGATTTTATATAACCAAAATTTTCTTTATCTCAAATCATTACAATATCTTATGTTCAGAATACATATTCTATCCATTTGGATATATTCTATTTTAGGTCTCATGTGTAGATCGGAACCCCAATCCTTTTCAGTCTTATTCTAGCTTTTTTTCTTTGCCAAATCATCTTTCGTATCTTTGCTTTTAAATCATCAAAAAGATCTCCTTGTAACGTTGTGGCTATTGTTTGATGTTGATAAAAGCGTCCAGTTGATGTTTTCTTAAGAAGAATAGCTGATTTAGCAGGTCGTCTCTTTGTTTTTCCAGTTCGATGCAGTTGTCCCGAAGTATTTATCTTCTCTTTCATCTGTTTTTCTTTTTTATCTTCAAATTCCTTCTGGTTTATAAGAAAAGTTCTTTCCTTGTTCTCTATTATCAGTTTCTTTTTTGTGTTTTCTATTGTCTGTATTTGTTGAGTATCTAAGTCTTCTGTCATAGCATTTGGTTGTTTCACTTTCTCTATAGGATTCTGTATAGATGATTCTTTGGTTGAAGTCATAATTCGAGTTTGCATATCCAGACTTATACGGAGAGTTTGGATAATCGTTTTTAACATACAAAGAATTTGTTCCTGTTCTTCCTCTGTAGGAGAAATCAATTTCTGTTCTTCTTCCATTGTAGTATATTAAACTAAAAAAAACCTTACAGTCAGAAAGTCCACCAAGTGAGGAGCTGAGCTGGGTTTCTTGCAGCTGGTGCTTCAAGGTTGCTTTATATCTTATATATTTTCAAAGCTGTCAACAAGTCTCTCTTAAAGAATAGCAGGTTACGTCTCAGATTTAGCCACCAGATGTCATCTCAGATTTAGTTGGATCTTTTCAGGTTTCCCCCCCCCCCTCTATTTTAAGGGGGAAAAAACCCAAATCTCACCCAGTCTTTCCACGCTGCTTTGAAGTTGCCAGATGGTAATGTGACTTTGGCTGTTAGCAGCCTAGGGACGAGCCATATTTCTATGGCCGGTCCTTTCGTCCACCGGTTTGGAGGGATCGCCAGCTCTAACAGGAGAGTTGCTGCTCTCCTGCGATCCAGCAAAAGCCTCTCCTTGCTGGTCGCCTCTTTGGGGCAACTTTCGGCCCTTTTCAGGGCCCCCCAGCAATGCGAAATTGAACGGGGGAGAGAGAGCAAGTCTCCCAGCCATCCATGGTGGCTGCTTGACGAACCGGAAGCCAAAATTGAAATCATTTTCATCTGTTAAGATTTTCTCAAAGTTGATTTACGGTTAAATAACTAAGCTGTTTCCCTCACAATAATCCTCCCCACAATTACATTTCTCATATCATAAAAAAAATAATACTCAGAATAAGAAAGAAGAAAAAGAAAAAGAAAAAAAACATATCTCTCTCAAACTAAAATTCATTTATATCCCCCATTTTTTCATTTTTTCAATAGTTACTGGTTGAGCAGACCATATTATATTTTAACCATATTCAAACAAATGCTTAATCTTTAAAAATTGCTTCTGAGAGTCCAATCTTCTAATCCCTTGAATCTAATTTTAGTCTTTTTCTTTCGCCAAATGGCTTTTCTCATCCATCTATTCCACTTAGTTAAAAAGTCTTGCCATTTTCTTGTGGATGTTAAGAATGGGAGAGACAAATCAGGTAAGATGTTGATTTCTTTTATCTTTTTTTGTCTCTCAAGTCATAGATATTTTGGTATCTCTTAATCCATTTTGTCAGGCTTTTCTTCTTATCTTCGGCTTTGTTTTGTGATTCTGGGGTGTGGACTATCTCTTCCAGTTCCGGTGCTTCAGTCACATCTTGTGTATTTTCCTCCATCTGCGTTAAATCACAATCCCTTCCATTAGTAGATTCTTTCAGTTTCTGAAAATTCTTATGTTGTGAGGTTAACATAAAGATATGTCCATTTATGTCATCAAAGTTGTTTTTAATTTCATTGTGGTTTAGAGCCATTGTTGTTTTGATTAGCTGCAACATAGCGAGTATTTCCTCCTGGAAAGTATTTCTTGACAAGTTCTTTTTGCAAGCTCTTGAGATTCCATGATAGCTAGAGTTCAAAAAAATTTCTTTCTCTGAAAACAGCTTTAAAGTCACAGTCAATAGGTGTTTATCATCCAGGAAGGTCAGTTACGTTTTTTCAATTATAATCTTTGCTTATTGTGGCTGGCCCAGAATGTTTTGTTAGCTCTTTTTAAAGATCAAAGAAGTAGGTTGCCTCATTCTTGGCGTCTTGCCAATACTCATAACAAAGCAGCTAAAGTTATATATTCTCTTCCACCACTAGATGTCAGCAACAGTATGTTTTTGTCCCCCTTAATAGTTTAATTTGCCGCTTCCTTCCGTGGGAGGGTGGGGCAAAGCTCCCCCTCCTTTTCACTTTTGGAGGCTTTTTTGCTTCTTGGGGTATCTTTTCCAAAAGTTCAGGATATAGAGTAGGAGACAGAAGATCAAATTTCTCACCCAGTTTCAGCATGCTGTTCACCGATGTTCTGGTGAGTACTTGTGGACTTCGGCTGCAAGTAGCTTGGGCTGGTTACCGAGATGGGGCCAGCCTTTCTCCTGTCAGGTTAGAGGGAATTTCCCAATTGAATGGGACGACCGCCATCGTTCCCGAATCATTGGGGCACCCCTCTTTCCTCACCGCCTCTTCGAGGCGGCTTTAGATCCATTTAGGGTCCCCTGGCAGGGCAAAAAGAGGCATGGGAAGCGGAGCTTTCACAATCTCATGAACGTGTGCTACCGGGCAAGACCGGAAGTCCAAAAGCGTGGCAATTTTGGATGTCCGGTGGAGCAAGTGGGACGGAGAGAGAGAGAGAGAGAGTAGATTGGTGGAGTTTTTAAAAAAAATTTCCTTAGTTGAGGGCAAGCCGGACAGAGAGAGAGAGAGAGAGAGTAGGTTGGTGGAGTTTTTATTTTTTTCCTTCGTTGAGGACAAGCCAGGCGGAGAGAGAGAAAGAGAGTAGGTTGGTGGAGTTTTATTTTTTTTTCTTTGTTGGGGCAAGCCGGATGGAGGGAGAGCGAGGGAGGAGGTTGACTGGGTTGAATTTATCTCTTTCAGTGGGAAAAGGCCAGAGAGAGAGGAGGAAATAGAGAGGTTTCTGTAGAGCCAGCTGGAAGGAGGTAAGGGGATAGAGAGGGAGAGGATTTAGTGGGAAAAGGGCAGAGAGAGACGAGGAGATGGAGTAAGGGAGGTTCCTGTCAGCTGCAGAGAGAGACTTACCATCACTCCACGTGAGTTGCCTGTGAGAGACTGACCACCATCACCCCATGTGAACTGCTGTTGCCAGAGACTGACTACCATCATCTCCTGCAAGCTGCTGCTGTCAGAGATTGACCACTATTACCTCACATGAGCTGCTGCTGCCAGAGACTGACCACCATCACCTCACGCAAGCTGCTGTTGCCAGAGATTGACCACCATCACCTCACACGAGTTGCTGCTGCCAGAGACTGACCACCATCATCCTATGCGAACTGATGTTGCCAGAGAGTGACCACCATCACCTCACGTGAGCTGCTGCCGCCAGAGACCGACCATCATTATCCCACGTGAGCTACCACCGAGAGAGACTGACCACCATCGCCTCACGTGAGTGGCTGCTGACAGAGACTGAGTACCACTGCACTATGTGTCCCTGTCAAGCAGAGGTACCCAAGTAAGGGACCCCTTGGACCAGCAGCCAAGCCAAGAGGAGGCCAGGAGGACCTGGACTTCAGTGGTCCCTACGGGGGTGGTGCTACAAGTGGGGGCTCATCCAGGATACCCTGTCCGGCCTTTCTCTTTTTAGAGGGGGGCAGGTGGTCTCAGGGATATGAGTCAAGTGAGCAAAATGGACTCCACCACCATTACTAAGTGGTGTGAGGACCAGAATAGTGAGGTAAATTCGAGTGTAGTAATTGATGACCCTGGGGATGTTTGTCCAGAAGAGCAAATTTTACAGGCACTGAGGACTCTTGTCCCTGACCAGAGGGTATATGTGGTAGACACAAGGGTGGACCGGGACTCTTCTCATTTTTATGTGCTTTTGGAGTGGAAGAAAAGTGTTCTGGAGTGCTTTCAGGTTGAGAGCCTTCAATTGACTGAGGATACTAGGGCAGAGGTGATATTCCCGACTGTTTGGGTCACACTTTCAGCAAAACCATTGGGGCCAAAAAAGGAGACACATACTTCGATTACTATAGGAGCAGCAGAGGCAGGGTCTGCCAAGGCTGGGGGAAACCTGACTTCATCCAAACCCTGACTGGCAGCTATTGTGCAGGGACTGGGTACAAGAAACTACATATCTTTTCAGGGATGCAACCAGTGCCAGAGGGGGAGGACGAATATGAAACCTGGATGGAGCAGGCAGTACAAACAGTTGAAGAGTGGGACATACCAGATGCTCAAAAGAAGCAGAGGGTCAGAGAAAGTTTAAAGGGCCCTGCTGCAGAAGCCATCAGAAGCCTAACGCTGAGCCGAGGGCATTTCACCTTGTGTGATTACCTCTCTTTATTGCATGACAAATTTGGATCTGCCGAAACAGTTTCTAGCCTACTGTTTCGCTTTGAACACATGTACCAGAAGAGAGGTGAAAGGTTGTCTGAGTACATAAGACGACTGAACAAATTACTATACCAGGTTGTGGAAAGTGGGGGGCTGGATCCAGCTGAAGTGGAGCAAGCCTGGATGGAGCAACTTTCCCTTGGCGCTTTAGTCTCAGACCCAGTCTGGAATCAAATAAAGACTGAAGCCAAAGGGAATATCTGGGGGTATCATGAGCTCATAAAGAGAGTTAGGGCAACAGACGTGGTAGAGGAGGCCAAAGAGGCTACAGCCAATTCATCATCGGACTGGCCCTCAGGCATGGGAGTGAGGAAGGGTGGAGATAATGATGACCGGCTGACAACTATGCAAGCTCAGATATCAAACTTAACCAAGATGATGGCCTCGTGGACGGCAATGGGTGGTTAGCCCTTGAATGGAGGTTGGGCTAGACCAGTCAGTGTGGGGATAGACTCTTCCACTTCAGCTGACAATTCGGAAAGGCCAGTGATCTGCTACAACTGTGGGGGTGCAGGACATTACAGGCGTACTTGTACAAAACCGTACAGAAGATCAGGAAATTCAGTTCAGTCAGGAAACTACAGAGGGCTAGCTGCCCTTTCCAGATTCAGGTAACAAAGAGTATCCTGATTGGATACTTCGTTGCATTTAACTCCCCAGAGTTTGCTGGAAAGTGCTTGCTTGGAATTTTAAAACTATGAGTGAAAAGAAGGGGGGAGGGCAAAATTAGCAAAGGCCCTACTGATTGGATACTTCGTTGCATTTAACTCCCCAGAGTTTGCTGGAAACTGCTTTCTTGGAATTACTTGCTTGCTTGGAATTTTACAACTGTGAGTGAAAAGAAGGGGGAGGGCAAAAATAGCTAAGGCCCTACCAATTGGATACTTCGTTGCATTTAACTCCCCAGAGTTTGCTGGAAACTGCTTTCTAGGAATTACTTGCTTGCTTGGAATTTTTCTTGGAACTGCTTGCTTGGAATTTTACAACTGTGAGTGAAAAGAAGTGGGGAGGGCAAAATTAGCAAAGGCCCTACTGATTGGATACTTCGTTGCATTTAACTCCCCAGAGTTTGCTGGAAACTGCTTTCTTGGAATTACTTGCTTGCTTGGAATTTTGCTTGGAACTGCTTGCTTGGAATTTTACAACTGTGAGTGAAAAGAAGGGGGAGGGCAAAAATAGCTAAGGCCCTACTGATTGGATAGTTCGTTGCATTTAACTCCCCAGATTTTGCTGGAAACTGCTTGTTTGGAATTACTTGCTTGCTTGGAATTTTACTTGTAATTGCTTGCTTGGAATATTACAACTGTGAGTGAAAAGTAGGGGGGAGGGAAAAATTAGCAAAGGCCCTACTGATTGGATACTTCGTTGCATTTTACTCCCCAGAGTTTGCTGGAAACTGCTTGCTTCGAATTACTTGCTTGCTTGGAATTTTACAACTGTGAGTGAAAAGAAGGGGGGAGGGCAAAAATAGCAAAGGCCCTACTGATTGGATAGTTCGTTGCATTTAACTCCCCAGAGTTTGCTGGAAACTGCTTTCTAGGAATTACTTGCTTGCTTGGAATTTTACAACTGTGAGTGAAAAGAAGGGGGGAGGGCAAAAATAGCAAAGGCCCTACTGATTGGATATTTCGTTGCATTTAACTCCCCAGAGTTTGCTGGAAACTGCTTGCTAGGAATTACTTGCTTGCTTGGAATTTTAATTGGAATTGATTGCTTGGAATTTTACAACTGTGAGTGAAAAGAAGGGGGGAGGGCAAAAATAGCAAAGACCTACTGATTGGATACTTCGTTGCATTTAACTCCCCAGATTTTGCTAGAAACTGCTTGCTTGCAATTACTTGCTTGCTTGGAATTTTAACCTGGAATTGCTTGCTTGGAATTTTACAACTGTGAGTGAAAAGAAGGGGGGAGGGCAAAAATAGCAAAGGCCCTACTGATTGGATACTTCGTTGCATTTAACTCCCCAGAGTTTGCTGGAAACTGCTTGGTTGGAAATACTTGCTTGCTTGGAATTTTTCTTGGAACTGCTTGCTTGGAATTTTACAACCGTGAGTGAAAAGAAGTGGGGAGGGCAAAATTAGCAAATGCCCTACTGATTGGATATTTCGTTGCATTTAACTCCCCACAGTTTGCTGGAAACTGCTTGCTAGGAATTACTTGCTTGCTTGGAATTTTACTTGGAATTGCTTGCTTGGAATTTTACAACTGTGAGTGAAAAAAAGTGGAGAGGGCAAAATTAGCAAAGGCCCTACTGATTGGATACTTCGTTGCATTTAACTCCCCAGAGTTTGCTGGAAACTACTTGCTTGGAATTACTTGCTTGCTTGGAATTTTACTTGGAACTGCTTGCTTGGAATTTTACAACTGTGAGTGAAAAGAAGTAGGGAGGGCAAAATTAGCAAAGGCCCTTCTGATTGGATACTTTGTTGCATTACACTCCCCAGAGTTTGCTGGAAAATGCTTTCTTGAATTACTTGCTTGCTTGGAATTTTGCTTGGAACTGCTTGCTTGAAATTTTACAACCGTGAGTGAAAAGAAGTGGGGAGGGCAAAATTAGCAAAGGCACTACTGATTGGATACTTTGTTGCATTTAACTCCCCAGAGTTTGCTGGAAACTGCTTGCTTGGAATCACTTGCTTCCTTGGAATTTTACTTGGAATTGCTTGCTTGGAATTTTACAACTGTGAGTGAAAAGAAGGGGGGAGGGCAAAATTAGCAAAGGCCCTACTGATTGGATACTTTGTTGCATTTAACTCCCCAGAGTTTGCTGGAAACTGCTTTCTTGGAATTAATCGCTTGCTTGGAATTTTACTTGGAACTGCTTGCTTGGAATTTTACAAATGTGAGTGAAAAGAAGTGGGGAGGGCAAAATTAGCAAATGCCCTACTGATTGGATATTTCGTTGCATATAACTCCCCAGAGTTTGCTGGAAAGTGCTTGCTTGGAATTACTTGCTTGCTTGGAATTTTACTTTTAATTGCTTGCTTGGAATTTTACAACTGTGAGTGAAAAGAAGGGGGGAGGGCAAAATTAGCAAAGGCCCTACTGATTGGATACTACGTTGCATTTAACTCCCCAGAGTTTGCTGGAAACTGCTTTCTTGGAATTACTTGCTTGCTTGGAATTTTGCTTGGAACTGCTTGCTTGGAATTTTACAACCGTGAGTGAAAAGAAGTGGGGAGGGCAAAATTAGCAAATGCCGTACTGATTGTATATTTCGTTGCATTTAACTCCCCACAGTTTGCTGGAAACTGCTTGCTTAGAATTACTTGCTTGCTTGGAATTTTGCTTGGAAATGCTTGCTTGGAATTTTACAACCGTGAGTGAAAAGAAGTGGGGAGGGCAAAATTAGCAAAGGCCCTACTGATTGGATACTTCGTTGCATTTAACTCCCCAGAGTTTGCTGGAAACTGCTTGCTTGCAATCACTAGCTTCCTTGTAATTTTACTTGGAATTGCTTGCTTGGAATTTTACAACTGTGAGTGAAAAGAAGTGGGGAGGGCAAAATTAGCAAAGGCACTACTGATTGGATATTTCGTTGCATTTAACTCCCCAGAGTTTGCTGGAAACTGCTTGCTCGGAATCACTTGCTTCCTTGGAATTTTACTTGGAATTGCTTGCTTGGAATTTTATAACTGTGAGTGAAAAGAAGTGGGGAGGGCAAAATTAGCAAAGGCCCTACTGATTGGATACTTCGTTGCATTTAGCTCCCCAGAGTTTGCTGGAAACTACTTGCTTGGAATTACTTGCTTGCTTGGAATTTTACTTGGAACTGCTTGCTTGGAATTTTACAACTGTGAGTGAAAAGAAGTGGGGAGGGCAAAATTAGCAAAGGCACTACTGATTGGATATTTCGTTGCATTTAACTCCCCAGAGTTTGCTGGAAACTGCTTGCTTGGAATCACTTGCTTCCTTGGAATTTTACTTTTAATTGCTTGCTTGGAATTTTACAACTGTGAGTGAAAAGAAGTGGGGAGGGCAAAATTAGCAAAGGCCCTACTGATTGGATACTACGTTGCATTTAACTCCCCAGAGTTTGCTGGAAACTGCTTTCTTGGAATTACTTGCTTGCTTGGAATTTTGCTTGGAACTGCTTGCTTGGAATTTTACAACTGTGAGTGAAAAGAAGGGGGAGGGCAAAAATAGCTAAGGCCCTACTGATTGGATAGTTCATTGCATTTAACTCCCCAGATTTTGCTGGAAACTGCTTGCTTGGAATTACTTAATTGCTTGGAATTTTACAACTGTNCCTACTGATTGGATACTTCGTTGCATTTAACTCCCCAGATTTTGCTAGAAACTGCTTGCTTGCAATTACTTGCTTGCTTGGAATTTTAACCTGGAATTGCTTGCTTGGAATTTTACAACTGTGAGTGAAAAGAAGGGGGGAGGGCAAAAATAGCAAAGGCCCTACTGATTGGATACTTTGTTGCATTTAACTCCCCAGAGTTTGCTGGAAACTGCTTGGTTGGAAATACTTGCTTGCTTGGAATTTTTCTTGGAACTGCTTGCTTGGAATTTTACAACTGTGAGTGAAAAGAAGGGGGAGGGCAAAAATAGCTAAGGCCCTACTGATTGGATAGTTCGTTGCATTTAACTCCCCAGATTTTGCTGGAAACTGCTTGTTTGGAATTACTTGCTTGCTTGGAATTTTACTTGTAATTGCTTGCTTGGAATTTTACAACTGTGAGTGAAAAGTAGGGGGGAGGGAAAAATTAGCAAAGGCCCTACTGATTGGATACTTCGTTGCATTTTACTCCCCAGAGTTTGCTGGAAACTGCTTGCTTCGAATTACTTGCTTGCTTGGAATTTTACAACTGTGAGTGAAAAGAAGGGGGGAGGGCAAAAATAGCAAAGGCCCTACTGATTGGATACTTCGTTGCATTTAACTCCCCAGATTTTGCTAGAAACTGCTTGCTTGCAATTACTTGCTTGCTTGGAATTTTAACCTGGAATTGCTTGGTTGGAATTTTACAACTGTGAGTGAAAAGAAGGGGGGAGGGCAAAATTAGCAAAGGCCCTACTGATTGGATATTTCGTTGCATTTAACTCCCCAGAGTTTGCTGGAAACTGCTTGCTAGGAATTACTTGCTTACTTGGAATTTTAATTGGAATTGATTGCTTGGAATTTTACAACTGTGAGTGAAAAGAAGGGGGGAGGGCAAAAATAGCAAAGGCCCTACTGATTGGATACTTCGTTGCATTTAACTCCCCAGATATATGCTTTTGTTTTAATTATGTTGTGCGCCGCCCTGAGTCCCGCAGGGAGAAGGGCGGCATATAAATTAAATTAAATAAATAAATAAATAGAAACTGCTTGCTTGCAATTACTTGCTTGCTTGGAATTTTAACCTGGAATTGCTTGCTTGGAATTTTACAACTGTGAGTGAAAAAAAGTGGGGAGGGCAAAATTAGCAAAGGCACTACTGATTGGATACTTCGTTGCATTTAACTCCCCAGAGTTTGGGGGAAACTACTTGCTTGGAATTACTTGCTTGCTTGGAATTTTACTTGGAACTGCTTGCTTGGAATTTTACAACTGTGAGTGAAAAGAAGTGGGGAGGGCAAAATTAGCAAATGCCCTACTGATTGGATATTTCGTTGCATTTAACTCCCCAGAGTTTGCTGGAAACTGCTTGCTAGGAATTACTTGCTTGCTTGGAATTTTACTTGGAATTGCTTGCTTGGAATTTTACAACTGTGAGTGAAAAGAAGGGGGGAGGGCAAAAATAGCAAAGGCCCTACTGATTGGATACTTTGTTGCATTACACTCCCCAGAGTTTGCTGGAAAATGCTTTCTTGAATTACTTGCTTGCTTGGAATTTTACTTGGAATTGCTTGCTTGGAATTTTACAAATGTGAGTGAAAAGAAGTGGGGAGGGCAAAATTAGCAAAGGCCCTACTGATTGGATATTTCGTTGCATTTAACTCCCCAGTGTTCGCTGGAAAGTACTTTCTTGGAATTACTTGCTTGCTTGGAATTTTGCTTGGAACTGCTTGCTTGGAATTTTACAACTGTGAGTGAAAAGAAGGGGGAGGGCAAAAATAGCTAAGGCCCTACTGATTGGATAGTTCATTGCATTTAACTCCCCAGATTTTGCTGGAAACTGCTTGCTTGGAATTACTTAATTGCTTGGAATTTTACAACTGT